>NC_055962.1:35035084-35047584 GCF_018492685.1 Alosa sapidissima | reverse complement strand
ACACCTCAGCTGACTTTTCAAATGCTTCACTCCCTCATCTGTGAGCCTTGGCAGAATGTGTAATTAGGAGAAGCTCTACATTAGCAAAAAGGAAAGCTGGCGATACACACCAATGCAGTCCTGATTGTCGACATAGTGGACCTCGTTCACTCCTAGCCCCTCTTTCTGATAGAGCTCTTGTTCCTGAGGAATAACACACACACACACACACACACACACACACAAACAAACACACAAACAATTAACAAACATAGATCTGAGGGCAGGATATAAAAGGAAAGAGCAAATTGGTCAGCAATTCAACGAGTCCAGCGCAATGAGTCATACAGGGGCCTGGAAAGTCAGTGAAAGCTTTTAAAGAAGGTTTCCCCAAAGTTTGAGAGCAATGAGTTTTTTTTTCCAAGTGTTGCAGGCTGTAGAAAAATATTATCCAGGCTGTAGAAAAATATTATCCAAATTCAGGCACATTTTTTTTTTATTCAGTAAGCAGTTCAGCAACTTTTCCAGAACACAATAGAGATAGCAAAAAAATAGGAATAGACAAAATATTAACATGGTTCAGAGCTCACTTGACCATCAGAGAGAGAGAGAGAGAGAGAGAGAGAGAGAGATGGATGGAGAGAGGGAGGGACAGAGAGTGATAGAGAGAGGGGGGGGGGTGTAGACAGAGAGCTGACAGGAAATTGTTTGAAAAACATGAAGAGAGATGGAGGGAAAGAGAGATAGACAGAATAGAGACTGGGGAGAAGAGAAGAGCCAGAGCAAGACAGAGTCAGAGATAAAGGAAGTGTGAAAGGGCTCCCCAGTCTGCGTTCAAAAGCACTCACCTCCTTTAAGATGCGCTCGTTGAAGAACTGCTGCAGCTTCTCATTGCAGTAGTTGATGCAGAACTGTTCAAAGCTGTTGTGCTCAAAGTACTCTGGAGGACAAAAGTGCAAAAGGCAGAAATGGACAGTCCAGATTGAGAATCGCAGTCGTCTGAGAGTCCATCAGTGACCTTTTCAGGTTGTTGATTGAGGTTATTTCAAATTCCACAGTGTGACCGAAGCACTCTGGGGTAATGCATTTGTGTGTGTGTGAGATAGCATATATCTATGTGACAGCAAATGTTTAGGCCATAGTGTGCAAACCAAATCATGTGTGCGTGTGTATATACACGTGTGGCAATGCCAATCTCACCGAAACCGGCGATGTCCAGCACCCCAATGAAGTTGGCCGAGGAGTCGAAGGGGAAACACTGGTTGACGCGCGTCACCACGTGGTCGAAGAGACGGCTGTACACGGCCTTGGCCAGCGCGTCGCGGGCGTTGTTCGCCTGCTCCACCTTCAGGGGCACCCTGAGGACACAGGAGGGAGCAACACTGTCAGTTCACAAATCTCCTAATGAGAATAGACCCTTTCAACAATAAAAACAAAAACAATGCTTGAACGTTCTATTTGGTTCCCAATCTACTTCCTCCGCATTAAAGGACCAGTATGTAGGAAATAATGTAAAATAAACTGTAACCATTCCAAAAATGATCACCATATGTTGTCAGAGAGTAAGGAAACATGATGAATTGAAGTAATGGCTTATTTGACAACATTACTCTAACCCGTAAAACCCATGAAAGAAATTTCGTTTTCGTTTATGTTTTGAACGATTAATTCTAGAATACCGTATTAATAATGGGCTGGCGTGTCCTCCTATTTGTGTTGCCAAATTAGCAAAGGCCAACTGTCAACTTGCTGTCAATTGTAGTCATGAACGCCAACGAGGCAGGCAAATTTCAAAAATTAAAACAAGAAACAAATTAAGTGGACATCGGAGGAGCTTCCTGAGATGGTGACATCTTCGTCAAACGAAGAATATCAAGTCTGACGCAGAGCTGGCCATATTTCTCCACGACAGGTAGCCTAGGCTAAACTTCATCTGCATCGCTAACTTCAGCTAAATATGTTACGTTGGTTAGAGAGGTATTTTTTGTTTTCACTGTTTCCGTAATGTGTAGCTGGGTCATGGTTGGAGAAACGTTAAAGCAGCTGCAGGTCAACTAACGTCTTCATTACATCTGGCAACCCAGAAGAGGCTCGTGTCTGGTAGTCTTGAGAACATTCACCAGTGTTTTGATTTTGGCCTACAGAACGTTCGGTAACAATCCTACAAATCGCATCTTTAAGATAACATATGGAATGTTAAAACGGAAGCCTTGTGGGGCCAACTATGATGCTGATAATGGAACTCTCTTGAAAGGGTCTATATGAAAAGAAAAAAAACACAAGATTCTTGCTTGAGGTGGTGGCTTTATACAATTGTGTCCCTTGTGGTGTCCTGAGCAGCTGTTGTTCATTCACAGAGGAGCGCAGGCATCTCTGATGGCACCCCTGGAGAGCAGCAGGGCTCCCAGCACGAGCCCATTGGTGTGGCCCTGGAGGGGACCCAACAGGCCCAGGGACCAGGGGAGCATTCAGCACCATGGAGAGCTCCACTGGCCTACAGGTGTGGCTGTAGCCTGCCTAAAGCACTTCCATGGGTCTGCTGGGTACACAGTCCGCCACAGGGGTGTGTGTGTGTGTGTGTGTGTGTGTGTGTGTGTGTGTGTGTGTGTGTGTGAAAACTAGTGAGTTCCAAGGCCCCAGATGCACAGACAACCTGACTGTAACCTCCACAGAACTCTTGGAGAGAAAGAGTATCTTTCATATTTTGGTTGCTCTACAGTACGCACTAGTACTATGTTAAGCAAATTTAAACAGAAACTGGATTATTTTTACAGAGATTTTTAAAGATCGTGCTTCTGCTGCCTTGGCAAAGTTGGCATGTATATCAGTTATGGTTCCTGTGTGTTAGGAAAAGACCCTACCCCAAGGTAGGAGCTCAAATAGCTCTAACTGAACTGCGGCCAGGGGAACTAAATAACCCCCAGTTCCATGCTGTCTGAATACACAGAAAAAAAAGGGTTCTAGGAACTACATGTTCTAGGAACTGCAAATAGTTCCTACAGTGCGAAGGGCCTAATGATTGATGAATGGAGACAAAAAACAAGTTTTTGTATGGTGACTAAGGTATGGTGCACCTTATACGATTTGACAGGGAATGAACCAGCACCCTTTTTATTATTTATATATAGAATACCACTTTGCCAGAGGGACACACACACACACACACAGACACACGCACGCACGCACGCACGCACACAAACGCTAGATACACACAGACACCCAAACACACACAGAGCTGAACTCCATCTCATCCTGACTTTCTGACACATGACAACTGAAGGCAATCTCATCTAGACTCTCACTTGCATACGCAGCGCACTAGACTGCACATCTCCCACACAACGAGCTTCTCTCCCCAAACTTGGCCACTCATACAGACACCGACTGACACATTCAAAACACCAAGCATACACTGTTATATGTTATCTGTACCCCAGAATCAGCTTCTCCTATATACACTCTCACTCACTCTCTCTCACACACACACACACACACCGCCTTATTTTGGTACTGGAGAAAGCAGAGGCTTTGCGGAAAGAGCACCAAGGCATTAGACGGAGCCAAACTGCAGTCCATGCAAAGTGGGGCAGTGGGGCACCCCATCTGTCCCACAGTCATGTATCCTCACTCACACTCACACTCTCGCTCTCTCCCCCTCACACACACACACACACACACATATACACACACACACACACACAATCTCACTCTCACTCTCACACACACCCACACACACACATATATACACACACACACACACACACACAGACAATCTCACTCTCACACACACACACACAAACACACTCTCTCACACACACACACACACATACACACACACACACACACACACGGCTGGAGAGTCTCTGAAGAGGTGTCCTCGCGTCACTGGACACTGAGATCTCTGGCGATCCGCTCGGCACGCATCACATGGACTCAGTGCACCAGCGCCGTCATGCCATACACACGCAGCCCTGACCTCAGCGAGCCAGCGTCCAGAACGGCCCTATCTCTCCGACCGTCTTCCACCAGGGCTCACACACGACACCCACACTCTCTTCACTAATTTAGTTTTTCTTTTCTTTTGAACAACATGGGATCAAAAAAGTATATATACACACTTATACTTATACTTATACTTATACATTGTATTCTCTTAGGGCAAAAGAACACAGGGGAAAAAAAAGACTATTGCAACATAGGAAAGCAAAACAACACAGGCAAGGACTGAGTATAGCACACAAGCTATAGACCAGGGGTCTCCAACCTTTTTTGGGAATGAGGGCTACCTGAAGACACAAATCATATGGAGGGCTACTCATTTGAAACAAACATACCCTCACGAGGGTAGTCCTCCTAAATAATAGGCCTATGTGATTTTTACTTTTAAATTGTCAATATTGTGTAGGCCTATAAGTCTTTATATATTAAGCAATATATATAATATAATATATATTTATATATTAAGCAACTGATTCTTCAATACTTTAATATCAATATGCAACGCTACCAACATTTTTGTTCAGTCTGTTCATTTTTAAGTTTGCATGGGGAATCTAATCTTATTTTTTTAACAAACAAAAAACAATATTTTTGTGCAATTAATAATTTGTTACAATTTGTACCAAATTTATACCCACCCACCATTATGAATTCAGGGGTTGTTTAAGTTCTGATTTTATAGTGGACAATTCGGTTTTAACATTTCAATAGTAATCACCCACACCACCCTATTATATGAAGACTCCCTTTAGAGTTATTGCACACCTGACATCTCAAAAAAGGTAATGCACAGTCCTGCTCAGTCATGCATGCCACAACATTTTCAGCACTATTATACGGCAGTAGCCTACGGAGGAGAAAAGGCCTGTGAGCTAAAGCAATTGTTTTTCAGTCCTTAAACAATCATGCAAGAACCGTATTTGACGAACATAGAATGGCCACAGAACTTTTGCAAAGATATGCTTCCATTGGCTACACAGACGAGCAAGTTTCCCCCTTTACTGTGTATGCGTGCGAGCAGCGTGTATGCGCTCCGCTTCCGTTGTTGTTGTAAGGATTGAATGGGAAACGGATTTGGAGCCAAAGGCTAAAATGTAACGCAGCTACAATTTGTAAGGCATCACCAATATCAATTTAATGTTATAGATGTATGGCTATATACATTCTTAAAATAATTCTGGTCTAGACTTAAATATCTATTGAAAACTTCACAATGGAGGGTGTTTTTAGAGCGTGATCTGCAGGTGACTATTTTGGCTATTTTTAGAAGGTGCGCTGGGGGCGCCTCATAGCCATCCCGCGGGCACCGTGTTGGAAACCACTGCTATAGACCTTTTCAACAATAAAAACAAAAACAATGCTTGAACGTTCTATTTGGTTCCTCTGCATTAAGATAACATATGGAATGTTAAAACGGAAGCCTTGTGGGGCCAACTATGATGCTGATAATGGAACTCTCTTGAAAGGGTCTATACAAATATCTAAGTAGATATGCAACATATTTGAATAGCGCTGATTCACTGGACACTAACAGGGCAGTGTGTGTGCAGGGCACTGAGCTCTCCCGTCCAGGTGACCGCGTGATTAGTGACACCGCCCACTCCGGCCACTCCCTCCTTCCGGCATGCAAAATGGCCAAATCCACACCCCCGAGCGGACCATCTGATCCTGGCCTTCCCCACCCGCTTTACGTAAGGCCGCCGAAATAGAGCGCTTAGGCCCGCAGGCCCTCGCAAATCCCCTGCAGCCGTAAGTGACTTAGCCCTGGAGCCATTGTGCCTCTTAATTGCGCCGTTTATAAATACACTCCTCAGACAGGCATAGGTACCGCTTCAACAATCACCGACAACAACAACAACAATAAACAACCACAAAAGCAACAACGACAACAAAACCCACAGAGCAACACACACACACACACACCTCACACACATCCACACAGAGACAATCCAGTAGTGTCCAGCCATTGAGCACTGCGACAGCCCTCAGAGGGAGAGAGGCCGATGGAGGCATGGAAGATGGGAAGAGCGTTGAGAGGGCAGTGAGCGCACAACGGGGCGACATGGAGCGAGGAAGCAGGAAAGAAATTGCCCAAAAAAACAGAAAACAATTGGCTAAATAAAAAAATAAGGGATACTAAAATGCCAACTGCTCCTTTAAAATAAAGGGCCTGACAAACAAACTGGCTGTAATCAGGAGGGAAAGGCAGAGCGAGGACAACATAAAGGACAACATAACAACAATATTAGTCTAGGAGAACGAGTAACGGCAGTAAGTGCCTTGACATTCAGCAGAGGACTATTCATTGGCCAATCCCTGAAACAATGACGCCATGTTTTGGAACCCCTCGCATGCGGTCAGACAAAAGGCTCAGTCTTAAAAGCGACGCCAGGTGAGGTGGCCGTCCACCAGGAAGGAAATGTCAGTTTGCCCTTTCTCTGAGGCGGCGAGGCGGCGGACTCTCTCTGTGTTGGCCTCAGCTCTACTGCTGCTTGTCCAGCTCATTCTCTCTGTCCACACACACACACTTTGTTCTGCAATATTAGTGAAAGCAGCATTGCACACAGACAGATGCTGTCTTTGTAAGCAGGTAGGGGTTAGATGTACCTTTGACTACAGCACAAAGACATTAGTGAAAACAACATTGCAGACAGACATAAGCATATAGTAGGGGCTTTGACTCAACAGTGCACACACACACACACACACACTCTCTCTCTTAAACCACTGTTGAGAGCCTGTGAAACGAGTGGTTGTCCAAACTCTTGACTGACACCAGTGCCCGTGAGCAGTTTCACACAGACGTTCAAAACGCACGCCAGCTCTGTCGTCTGCCCGGTAATGTCCCTCAGCACCAGAGGTGAGCTACTCCTACAGAGCGCCCGCCTCGCCTCACCTCGCTGTGCCTCACCCGCGCTCCGCGGAACACTGCGGCAGCCAGCATACAGACAGCCCAACTGCTGCTTGTCACTGTGAGGTGTTTATGTGTGTTTGTGTGTGTGTGTGTGTGTGTGTGTGTTTGTGTGTGTGTGTGTGTGTGAGCTGCCCCCGTCAGTCACTGAAGCTGCACCTCTCCGGATGACATACATGTCTACAGAATTGCACAGATGGCTCTCTCTCTCTCTCTCTTGTTCTCTCTCTCCCTCTTCCACTTTCTTCTGCCAAGCTGCCAACCTCTCATTCTCTCTCTCTCTTTCTCTCCCTTCATCCCTCTCTTTTTCTTCCACTTTCTTCTGCCATCCTCTCATTCTTTCTCCCGCTCTCTCTTTCTCCTCCACTTTCTTCTGCCAAGCTCTCATTCTCTCTCTCTCCATCTCTGGTGTCAACCAGCTGCCCTGGGGCTGCTGCTTCTCACCTGGCGTCCGCCTGGAGCGCAGACGAGAGTGCGGATGCTAATGTGTCGGCACTGCAGCCCACCTCTCCCCACCTCTCCCCACCTCTCCCCCACTCCCCTGTGCATGTGCGGCCTGGAGGTGGGAAGGGAGGGGGGGCGGGGGGAGTGTTGAGGGGAAGTATGTCAATGTGCACTCACTTGATGGCGCCTTTGGCGCCCCCTGCTGACGTGAGCATGACCCGGGAGGTGAGGCTGACCCGCAGGTCCTGCTCGTCCAGGCCCAACAGCTCAGCGCAGTGCTCCAGCGGCTTGCTCGACTGGTTCTTGATGATGCAGCCGCCTGCCAGAGTGTGGTGGGAGAGGGAGAGGGGGAGAGAGAGAGAGAGAGAGAGAGAGAGAGAAGAGAGAAGAGAGAAGAGAGGGAGGAAAAGCAACATTTGTCGTCATCAGTGTCACTTCTCACACAGCAGCCTGGAGCTGTCAAACTCTGTCACATTTTCCCAAAATAAAAAAAACACACACGGAAAATACACTAAAACACACACACACACACACGGACACATGCACAAACAAACATCCTGCATAGCCATCATCCCAACATCATTTTCACAGCAATATAACGAGTGCAAACATAACCGCAGGCTATGCAGTGGAGGAAAACATGGCCTGAGATGCACTCATCCACAACCTAAAAGATCTGCATGTGTTGAAAGGCGTGCTCTGCTTCAAAGGCAAGATTTGCCATTCTGATCACATAGCTGCAAAGGAGCGCTCATTACACAAAGCTCAGTCCAGCAGAGGCAGGCGGGCGGCAGACACCACCCCTCTGGGTCACTGGGAGCTCTCTTCCCTCTCTTCCCTCACAGTCTGCTTCCTCTGTGGGGTTGACTGTCTGTCTGCATGTCTGTCCGTCTGCATGCTCGTCTGTCTGCTTGCTCGTCTGTCCGTCTGCATGTCTGTCCGTCTGCATGTCTGTCCGTCTGCATGTCTGTCAGTCTGCATGTCTATCTGTCTGCATGTCTATCTGTCTGCATGTCAGCTTATCCTCCATCTCAATCTGAGCGATGATCAGAGCCTAGAGGCTCTACAGTCAGCACACACTGTCTGTCTTCATGAGGGATTTCTCTCCAGGCCAACACAAAATAAACTAAACAGAGACCACCAGCGGCCAGGCCTTCCTGTTGTGGCAGCATCATTAGTTAAAAGACAGCGGCTGACAGAATCGGGGGGAGAGGCTGAGCTGCAGACTTCAGAGCCAAAGCTTTCCCACCGCCAACAGGAAAAGAGAAGAGCGGGCAAAGACAAGGGCAGAGATAAGGAAGATCGATCATTCTGTTCTCTCTCTCTCTCTCTCTCTCTCTCAAAGACAAGACAAACAGCCTGAGAAATATGCACACATAGAACAAGTGAGGCACTGTGATCGATGACTTTCTAATGCACAAGCAAAGTGGGCTATCCTGTTGTCAAAATCAGTTTTTGACAAACATCCCCTGCACACTCTACGGTAAACTCAAACCAACACTCCCTCTTCATTTTACTCAAAAACTCAAATCATTCAGATAGATGATTGTGTAATATAACTATACTATGTATTTTGTAACTCATATCATGTGTACTTCTGATAAAGTTTTTCAATAGTATTCACCTGACCAATGTGATGCAATATATTTGATTGTTTCTTTTAGACATATTTTTAGCTTAATCATCTTAATCATCTCTGTTTTTCTAATCAACTTTGATCATCCACTGCAGCGGAGCCAGTGGTGGTGGCTGATGGGGGGAGTCCGGGTGACCCGGCGGTGATGTCGTACCGGAGGTGCTGCCCGCTTCCTCAAAGTCCACGTTGCCCAGGTGCAGAACGCCGGCCACCACGCGGAACAAGTCCAGCTTCTCCGTGTCGTCCAGACCGATTTTCTTCATGGCCACCGACATCCGGGTGAAGTCACCCTGGTCGTCCAGCAGAGGGTCCTTCAGTGGGCCCGCCTTCATGTGCTGGAAGGGGGGGGGGGGGGGAAGAGAAGTCACGTCAGGGGTCAAAGGTCAAACGTTCTCAAGGGTCAAGGACTGCATGTGTATGGTTGAAAGTAGGTAGTAACATTAAGCGCACAACAGCCCACCTCTCACAGAGAAAAAAAAAAAAGGACAGGACATTCCAACACCATTAAGTAGAACCATACACACATGCATGCACACTTACTGACCACCCCACACACACACACACACACACACACACACACACGAAAAAAAAAGAGAACTGCTGCAAACGTCATCCAGAACCCAGAAAGAAGCACAATACAGGAACCTGCTGTCAGACAGGACACTTTATGAGCCAGAGGAGAAGAGCTGTCACGCTTACAGGAAATTTGTGTATGTGTGTGTGTGTGTGTGTGTGTGTGTGTGTGTGTGTGTGTGTGTGTGTGTGTGTGTGTGTGTGTGTGTGTGTGTGTGTGCAAAAGAAGAAAAGAAAGGAAGAAAGAAGCAAAGAGAGAGAGAGAGAGAGAGAGAAACACAGACAGAGAGAAACAGAGAGAGAGAAACAGAAACAAAGACAGAGAGAAACAGAGAGAGAGAGAAACACAGACAGAGAGAAACAGAGAGAGAGAAACAAAGACAGAGAGAAACACAGACAGAGAGAAACAGAGAGAGAGAAACAAAGACAGAGAGAAACACAGACAGAGAGAAACAGAGAGAGAGAAACAAAGACAGAGAGAAACAAAGACAGAGAGAAACAGAGAGAAAGAAACACAGACAGAGAGAAACAGAGAGAGAGAAACAAAGACAGAGCGAGTAAATTAGAACATCACAGTACGATGAAGATGCAGAGCTAAGGTGATGATGATGGTGATGGAGCTGGAGTGCCAAGGCTCCCAACACAAGTGCTGACCCCAGCAGCACTGCAGCCTCGCCAAGCTGTCCCCATTCAACTGGGAGGCCCTTACTTACAACTACTGTTTACTGAACGCCCCAAATGTTGCCAAAAACAGGCTTTAAATTTTAGTGCACTCAAATAAATGACAGAGATAACAACTGGTGTGTGTGTGTGTGTGTAGGGGCTCTTCAAAGGTGATTACAGATATTTCAAATCACCAGCGGTTGTAAATAATAAACTCATAAAGCCGAATGATCAGTGGCTAGTGCCAAGCCTGTCCAGGAGGCTTTCTATAGGGAGGGCTCGACACTTCGGCTTGCTCAAAATGGATAAGCGGGGCTCTATAAATTGTACATCTTGGCTGAACCGGGCTCTTGGCATCCATTGCCCTGTGACATTCAGAGATAGACATAAAGAGGCGTATGTAGAATTTCAAAAGCATTTTTTTCACCCACATACTGGAAGTTCTACACTACCGAACAAAGAGGAAAATCCCATCCCAAAAGACACAGAGGAAGCATGCAAGCCCCTAAAATATGTTCTCAACAAGCTGATTAGATTAGAGAGGTCGAGCTCAGAGTGGTTTTGGAGTAAAGCTATAGACACGAGCACCCCTTGAGAACAAATCATGACCATAATCACCTTATTGTCCTGAGTGACACAGAGAAGATGCAATGCAAAGAGACACACACAACCATGGTGACGTGAGTGACAGGTGGAACACACACACACACACACACACACACACACAACATAGAGGCTCTCCACAAGCAACACATGAACAGGTCACATGATGAAAGTCCAGACGTGCAACAGCTGGTTCTTATTCCAACTATGAGTCACAGGGTGCCTGCTGGTGAGGTGGGATCGCACCGAGCGTGGATGAGATCAGCGCACAGTTTTTTCTCCCCTAAATGAGGCCTGAAACGGATGTCTTGTGGAAGAGTCCAGGCATCCTGAGGGGGGAAAAAAACCTCTGATGCAACCTGGCGAAGCGTGTGCCACGGAACAAACCGATGGAAATGAGAACACACGCGTGGTGGCAATGACCACTTCACACCACACAGCCACACGCAAAGCACAGAAATACACGATGAAATTCAAAAACATCCAAACTCATGGCACACTGCTTCTGAGTAATGGAACCAAATCAATGAAATATTAAATATTCCTTTGGGGAGCTGGAGAGGAGACTCGTATAACAATCATCATTAATTAAACAGCTCGTGCAGGACTTGCAGCACAGTGCACAGATATAATAATAACGTGGCTACTAGGATTTTAATTATGAAAGAGAGAGCAGTTGGCAAGGATGTGTGTGTGGAGATGAAAATAGTGCACTAGTTGCATTACAGTTATTATTAGAGGTACAGTAAGTGTGATTTATAGACGTTATGCCTAAAAGCATTATGATAATGTAGTCATGTGTCCCCAAAGGCTTCTGAAAGACAGGCTAAATTGATCAGTCAAATCAACAGTGCAGAGAGAGATTGAGAGTCTCTTCTGAAGTTTTTTTGTACAAGCGTCGACTTTAATCAGTTTCTCCTTTTATCCAGGGCAGACAGACTGGGTGTTGTGGATGTCAGGGAGATTTGTAGGTGCCATGCGAAGCGGAGACAGGAGGGGGGGGGTGACAGGACCAAAGCTCCTAATGTGTTTACTAGAACCTCAGACACCTGAATGTAAACAGTCCTAACAGCTGTTGCCAAGGCTCCCTTTGACACAAACTGCTTTCTGCTCACGTTAACAACCCCCAAATTCCCTCCCTCACAACCAGTATCACTGCAGTCTCTGCATGTTTCAGTGCATGCTACTCACTAACGGGAGTGTTTTCTCATTTCAATGCTCCTACGGCTTTGCAGGCCTCCATCGTGTAAAACAAATCTCTTTCATTTCACAGTTAGATTTTCATATCAGAGACTACCGAGAGAGTGTTGGCTGGCCACTCCTACTCGTCACTGACTGGCGAACCCTTCAATGTGGCCCACATTTATGACACAAAATGCAGCCATTTCAGTTTTGAGATGGTGCCCTTAGCTTGGGAGAAATCACCAGTGTGGCCCCCTCTTCCCTTGAACATATTTAGCAACATAACCAGAATAGGCTTACACAGAACACTGAATGTGAATGCGTTCCATATGAGGGCTTGTGCAGCTAAGACACCAAAAACTCTACAAGGCTTTCAGCTCATCCGGTAAGACAATGAGAGAGAGAGAGGAAACTGTGCGAGGAGAGGGAGAGAAGTGAACTCATGTTCTTAATCCTGGCCAATGAGACTGTGAGCTGCAGCTCTCTGGATTTTATTATCTAGTGGGGGAG
>NC_055962.1:35000084-35030084 GCF_018492685.1 Alosa sapidissima | reverse complement strand
TTTGGTGTTCTCAGTCTTTCCAGCCCCTGATTCTCCTGACACAATGATGGACTGGCTCATCTTCAGCACCTTCATGTCCCGGTAAGCTTTGTCCGCTGAGACAGTGACAGAGGGAGGGAGAGAGAGAGAGAGAGAGAGAGAGAGAGACACGAGCACAGTGCAACTTCAACTCGAGTCCATTTATTTTTTTACACTGCTGCTATAGTCAGTTAACAATTGCTGCGCTTAACAACTATTTTTAACTGCAGTCATAGTGCTTGAGAGCAAGTTTGTGCACAGTACCAGAGTCATAAAGTAATGCTGTACCAGTGATTGCTATATCCAGTGGTGCAATCAACTGAATCAACTAAAGCCCTGATATACTGTTTGCTATTCATCAATGTTTATAAAGTATATGTGATTTATGTTTTTTCATTAACTTGTCCATAATAAAGCTGCTGTGTATTTGTAGTTTGTAATTATATGAGCTTTACTGCAATAAAGAAAAAAATAGACTTATAATAATCATTTACATTCCTGCACTCAAAATTATTGTACTGCTTCTGGTTGGCTTCTACTTTAAGTGTAGCCATTTAGCGCTTCAGTTAGCACTTGTGCACTGGCCTCAGGAGGACTAAACACTCTGCATCCAGGACAACAGCGGAATGAACAGAAAGAATTCCTGTTGTGCCACCATGTGGATGCACATGAAAGTGCATTCTGACTAGGAATGTACCACGTCATTCTGCTCTGGATCTGTTGAGAAAGTTGCCCTGCACCTGACAGACACACACCTTGACGAGGCAGTGCCTTTCCCGTAACACAGGGTGTCCTGTCCACCCTGTTCAGACAGCAGAGTCTCAGTGTCAGCAGCCCACTTCACAAACTCTGGATGAAGGCCAGACTGAATGACTGTGGTGACCCAACCGGACAGCTCTGTAAGCCAGGGTGGATTACTGGGTTGTGTCTGGGATGTCTGCAGGCTGGTGCTGGTCACCATGGTTACAGTGTGGTTCAGACAATTGCTTTAAAAACTGGTGCCATAGGACAGCACTCAGATGGAGACCATATTGAAATATGGCTCATAGTGCTGTCATGGTTACACATCTCAAAGCTCACTTGGAAGTAACGTTCCATAATTGTATGTATTGCAAGTACAGTAATAGTGGAGCCATATTGAATATTGCAAGTGCATTTGTAACATGGTCTATCTGCAAAGTCTATATCTCCTTGACAACCTCTTTAGTTTTGCGAATCCCTGTAGGTATGTTGGCATGTATGTTGGCAACTGGTCTTACCTTACAAGTTTATAACTAATAACAATAAGAGTCTGAGTGACCAGTAGACTCTGGACTCACCGATAGCGTAGACATGGGGAGGAAGGGTGCCCAGCGACCGGCCTCGGTACTGCTGGATGGTCTCTGGAGAGTACAGCTTGGGGAGGTCAACGTACGGGTTCACTGCTATCAGGATGTTAGCCACGTACGTCTGGGGTGGGGACGAGGAGAGGGATAGAAATGGTCACTAATCATGTACTGTGGATTCCTAAAGGTCATTTCACATATTTTAATAATATATATACCTTAACTTAAAAACTGTTCTTGATCAGTATTCTTTTAAACCTAATCTTAATTGTGCTTCCAGCATGTGCTTACTTGGGCAAATGTCTTTGAAGTAACTTGTCTCCATATGTTAGTCAAATTAACATGACATAAACAATACAACAACAACAAAAAAACAATGAAAGGATGCAGCGACAAGTGTGCGTCTGCAAATAATTGAATCTGCTCATTATGATCTCCTGAGGTGTAACTTGAGTTGCAGTTTCTCCCTGCAGCCAGCAGGGGCCAGCTAGGGGACATGTGAGCAGTCTTCGGCCCCAGGACTGCACTCACCAGCTGGCAAGCACACCATACAGGACAGAAGAGGAGGGGGCAGCATCGTCACCTCAAAAGACCTAATTAAGTCCAGTGTGTGAGGGGGGCAAACAGGATAGGGCCCCAGGGTGATCCATGTGGTCACTTCAGAGAAGGGGGAGGTGTGTGTGTGTGTGTGTGTGTGTGTGTGTGTGTGTGTGGGGGGTTGTGGGAGCTGGAGGGGATCAGGGGGTGGGCTGTGAGCTGATGAAAAACACCAAGCAGGCAAAGGGGGGAGGGGCCGGGGGCCTGGCGGCACGGCATCACACCGAGACAATGGTGGTGCCATCCCACCCCAGCACATGGAGCACAGACAGAGAGAGAGAGAGAGAGAGACAGAGAGAGAGACAGAGAGAGAGAGAGAGAGAGAGAGAGAGAGAGAGAGAGAGAGAGAGAGAGAGAGAGAGAGAGAGAGAGAGAGAGAGAGAGAGAGAGAGAGAGAGAGGAAGGAGGGGGGAGGACAGGAGAGAGAGATAGAAGAGGCCAGAGGATGACACAAGGCTAGGCGGGACACAACACACACGCACACCGAGACAACGGCTGATTGTCCTGCCCCGAACCTGACTCGGATGGAAAATGAGCTAACCTAAAATTATAGACCAGTGTGTGTGTGTCCTTTTTATACACAGCCTGGGGTGACACTCTGCTGATACAGACAGGGCACATTTACAGGCACCTTCACACAAATAACCATTCAGAATTTTCAGGCTGAATGTTATTAATGTTGGGTATGAATAAATTAGGACTTACATAGATTCTGTCTTTACTGTAGCGCACACGGACATTGTTCAGGAGTGTGGCTTCATTCAAGTACATCAACGAACCTGCAGAGAGAAACAAATATCAAACAGTCAAATAATGCTGAAAATAGCACCAGGTCTAGCATGCACTGCTGTTTTCAGTCATGCCACAGATTCACTCCATCTGTACATCTATCCGTGAAACGGGAAGAGACACAGGCACTCACAGTTGTCCTCGACATGTTTGTTTGGGTCATCCTCAGCTGGGAACACCTGGTTGACTGGAGCCAGAAAGGACTGGAAAAAAAACAAAATGTAAATGCTTAAAGACAACAGAAGGCACATTTATTTAGCATATATGTTTTATAAGCACACATTTATTTAGCATATCCCATCATGCAGTGCAGAACTGCACAGCTTACTGTAGCGAACCACATTAGGGCGTATATTGAGCATAAAATCTAAAAGATCTTCCCAACATGTTTATGCGAGCTGAACCCAGGCGGTTGTTGCTAAGCCTCACTGAACAGAGATGATGTCTGCTGAAAAATGTTGTGCACATTGTCCTTTTTAACAGCCCCTCTGCTGCATTAGAACTAAACGCCCTGGTGGCCAATTACGCATCACAACGCCAATCAGGTCCTTAGGGTCAGGAAGCCAGCCAACGCTTCTGCTGATGAATAATTCCAGACTTGAGAGACACCAGATACATCTGTCTGTGTGTGTGTGTGTGTGTGTGTGTGTGTGTGTGTGTGTGTGTGTGTCAGGGTCTGTCTGTCGGTCAGCTCATCTGCTTGCCCAACAGACTGCAGCAGCAATTGGGGCCTTGAACTTGGCAGCCGTCACTCTGCACCTCGCAAGCGTGTGGCGGTGCGGTGGTGGTGGGGGTGAGGGGGCGGGCGGTGGGGGTGAGGGGCGGGTGGTGCGGTGGGGGTGCGGTGGGGGTGCTGTGGCGGTGCGGTGGGGGTGAGGGGGGGGCAGCCCCGGAGTGGCAGCTCCATGTATTATTCACCAGCTCCATCAGCTGTCCGGCAGCGGAAAGCCGATACAGCAGCACACACAGACACACAGACACTGAGATAAAGGCCTCGGTGCCAGCAGCAGAAAGAGGAGGAGGAGGAGGAGGAGGAGGAGGAGGAGGAGGAGGATGGCTGCTTTACCACAGTTGTTTGTTTGTGTGTGTGTGTGTGTGTGTGTGTGTGTGTGTGTGTGTGTGTGTGTGTGTGTGTGTGTTGTTTTGCGTGGGGGAAACACAGGAGAGTGGAGCGAGTGCCAAAGCAGCACAACTCCTTGAGAAGGGCATTATTATTACCTCTTCTCTCTTCAGTCTCAGTACTCTCCCTCTCTCCCTCTCTCCCTCCCCCTCTCTGTCATATTCTCTCTCTCCGTTTCGCTCCGTCACACTCCTACTCTTTCTCTCCGCTCTTTTATGGCCCAGGGGAACCGTCGAGGCGGTCGCTTGAAAGCCAGCGTCACATGCCTCTGACCTGCGCCACGACGTCGTGGCGCAGGTTCTGTCCGAGCCTCGTCCAACTTACAGCATTAGTTGCTAACTTTTCAAACATCAAAGACAGGCGAGCTGAGGGTTAAGAGTCTCAAAGCAAATCCAACATTCCTTGAGCCGTATTCAGACCAGTCCAAAGGGAGCCAGAGGCTCAACAATGCGTCTGTTCCCAACAAAAAGTGGTAGTTCTCTGTTTAAAACTACTTCGAATCAGTACAGTGAAGTGGTGTGACAAATGATAACAAATGATGATGTAGAGCATAGGACAAGTGACTCCAAAATAAGGGTCTGATTCCTGCTACGAGTTCATAGGCCTAGCAACGTGCATTGTTCCCAAAAATCACAAACATCTGTTCAATTCATCAGTGTTACAGCGAAAGGCTGTGGAGCTGACACAGCCAGTTCAATTGTTTCCCCTTCCAGTCCCCAGCCATAGTCCCTGGCATGTCCTCAAACCAGGACGAACATGACTAAAAAAAAAACGAATAACTTGTGAGGGTTCTGGAGACCACATGCCGGGTGACCTTTGCACATGCAGGTCAGACGCTGCAGCTCTGGTTCAGTGGCTGGACTTCTCTCGGCCCCTTCTGACTGCACGTCATGCGGCGAGAGGGGGGGGGGGGGGGGGGCACTGCATGGACACGAGATGCAGAGGTGAGCTGTGTGCTCGACGTCCTCCACGGGGGGGGGGGGGGGGCTGGGTAATATCTGCCAAGGCCGTGAGGGGTGACTCAACAGTCCCTCAAGGACTGTGATGTATTGCAGCCTTTTGGTGGGCGGCTGCAGTAACTTTTTTGTGAGCACATGCTACATTAATCCTGAACCACTGCGGCATTACTGTGGGGAGCTCTCAAACCGATGCCAAACTCAGTGGGTAGAGGAAAGCCAAATGTCCTACTGTTCCCACATACTGAAGAGATACTCACACATCTGAATGGTTACGAATAAACAAAGGCTAGAAAGAAGCATGGAGCAAACTAACATCTTTGATGCAATACTTTATATTGTTCCTATAATACACTAGCCCGACGTAGTGTTAATTTTGTCACCTATTTTTAATTTAGTCTTAGTCTTGTGCTGAAATGTCCTTTTTAGTCTTTATCATATTTAGTCATTCAAATATGATTTTTGTTAGTCAAGTTTTAGTCGACTAAAAGTCTCGTCATTTTAGTCTAGTTTTAGTCAAATGAAAACTAAAGGTATCTTAGTCTTAACTTTAGTCAAAACAGTTTAGTCTTTTTTTTATAACAAATTATTTCTGATTACCATTTGAGTCAAATAGTGTTTCACACATCTCAATTTTCCAACAATATTGTGTGTCCACAGAGCTACTCGTCTGTTATAATTACTCATTCTGATTTTTTGTCAGTCAGTATGTTTACATGCACAGGTAAGTCAAGCTACAATTATAGCTCGGCTGGGATTTGACCATAGACAGTAAAAGATTTGACTGGACCACTGTCATGATATTCGTAGACCAGTGTTTCTCAAAGTGTGGTGGTCCGCAAGCTATCCCAAGTGGTCTGCGAGCAGACGTGGTAAAATATAATATAGATGAGTTGTTTGCAATATTGAACCAACTTGTATGTAAATCCAAACAGTTCTGCAACACTGTCTATTGTCTCATGAGGAAGCTTCTCCAACACACATATTGCACACTGCCCTCTCCCCACATACACAGCACACCATCACATCTCCCCTGTCATCCCCCCAACACACACACCAAGACCCCTGGCAGTTGGGTTAGCCCCTTGAGCCGTGGATCTGCCCAAGGTTTCTTCCTTGGTAAGGGAGTTTTTCCTTGCCCCTGTTGCTCTTGGGTGCTCCTTGTTGGTGCCCCCCCCCCCCCCAATTCCTATCCTCCCTCACCTTTCTTATGCAGCCCTTGCCACTTAATCTACTAAACCCCTCTTCTACTGCACTTTTTACCCCCCCCCCCCCCACTTTGCACAAATAGGCTGACACCAGACATAATTTCACTGCATTTCTTACTTCCAGTAACTATATGCATGTGACAATAAACTTCCTTGTATCCTTGTATCCTTGTATGTAAGATATGCCAGTTTAAATCATATGAATCCTCTGGCACAATAAGCAAAGTGCAAAGACTATAAGCAAGGTGGTTCAGTGAGTAGCCCTATTGTGTAGACTAATATACTGGTGAAGTAAGTCTAATCTTTCTTCTTTTTTTTTAGCTAGGGTTAGTTAAGTGGTCCTTCGTCTGAAAAAGTTTGAGAAACACTGTCGTAGACCCAAGTATTAATGTTTTACTCCGCCACGCTAGATGGCGATATGCGCCCAAAGGCAACACATTCCCCAAACAAACTCTCCATCTTATCCATAGCTTACTTGCTAGCCAACTTTGCATCATCAGTGTAACTAGTCAAATAGTTGACATTACATGCTAAACATTTTCGTATGGACAATCTGGGGGATGTTAGTTTGTATGAGAGAAGCTTCAACTTCTGGGTATGTAGCATTGTGTCATAAAACTAGGTAGCTTAATTCTGGCAGAAATCTCCAGTGTTCTTGTTCCATGTAGTTTCGTGTTGCAGCCACAGGGTTGCAGCAACAGCACGTAGACTAGCCTACAGGAGCATGAACTCATTCGGAATATTTTGAAAACGTAACAGCTAGATATTCTGTCTTCTCATTTTGTAGACGAAAATGAAGAGAGATTTTACCTTAGTTTTTATTTCATGCAAAACATTTTAGTCTCGTCTTTTTTCGTCAACAATAATGCATCTTAAGATAGTCTTAGTTAGACATTAGTGCCGTCTCGTCGTCGTCTCATCTTAGTCATGAAAAAAAAAAGGTTGTTGACGAACATATTTCCTCTCGTCTCGTCTGACGAAATTAACACTAGCCCGACGTAGTCATACTCAATTCTAGTCAGAATATGAGTCTGATACTGCTCCATTGGGACATAATTATGGGGCGTGTTTCAACCAATACAGGGGGGGAATGCCTCTGCACTCAATTGGATAGACCTAACCAATCAGAGCAACGAAATAGCTTACCGTGAGGTGTAGGAAGAAAACACACAAACCATCCTTCTTCTCCACAAATGCCTTAACATTGTTTTCTGGTCTTTTGTAAAAGTTAGTGCCGTCAATAACTCCTAGCCTACAACACTCATTAGCGAAATCTAAGAGATACGTAGTAGGGTAGGCTATTAGGAAAAAACTGATAGCCTATATCCCCTCCGTTTTTAAAAATAATTCTGTTGAACACTGATATGCTACAAACATGTTAAACAGCTGGGAAAGGCTGGCGCAAATCCCTCGAACAGGTGGTCAATCAGAGATTTCAAACGAACGAGGGAACATGTGTTTTCCCTTGATGAAAGTGAAACCACGAGTTTTCCCACATCTCAACTTTGGCCAAAGTTTTCAGAAATAATCGTTTTCAGTGATAAAATCTCATTAAATAATATGCATTTTCCATATGGGGTCCTAAAAGCCATGTATCCTTCTAGCCACAGCGTTTTTGTTTCAAACATAAGCCTATACTAAGCGTGCTCAGATGACGTGATAGACCAGGCGCTGTTGCTCACCTGTCCATCATCGTAAAGCCCGATTTGATTGGTCCGCCCAATCTAGGGCGAGCATACTTGCTCCACAATGAAGCAATGCCAGACCGAACTTCCCGACCTCAAATGTTGTGGGCGGGACTAAGTTCGGAATGGCACCCAGGCTAATAATAGGCCTTTATCACGGCAGCCCACGGGCAGCTGAAGCGGGGCTGTTCACTTTCCTGTTGGCAGGCAAACCACAGGTGTTCCTAAAAACATTAACGAGGCCTCTGGTTGAAGTAACTGTGGCCGAATCTGACACTTAATTAGAAACACCTGTGCTCATACAGGAACAGGGCTGTTCACTTCCTACTTTGGCTGCCGTGATAAAGGCCTATACACAAGTCTATCAGTAGCAATGAAAGTTAAGGACCAGAAGAAATTCCATGGGGGTCAAAATATTGGAAAAAAAAACAATTGCGGATCAGGTTACCTCTGAATACATGGGTGTTAAGATGTGTTGTGTATACCAAGAAACACCAGTATTCTGAAGACCCCACACTAAAACTTTATTGATTCATAAACAGAACTGACATGGAGCCAGAGTGAGCGGCTCTTCTCTACCCTCTCTTACCAAGAAACACCAAGCACCATTTTCACTGAACACTGTGAATGGTTCTCTGATATGGTAAACTGACCTGATGTACTACTGTACATCATGAACCTACATTTATGAACCATCAACATGACCTCGTTATGGTCCTCAACACGAACTGACCAAAGTGCTTTGGTAAATGAAGACCTCAATGTGTCTGAAGCCGGAAACAGGAGGTGACCGCAGCACTGCCCCGAGTGAGCAGCAAGTACAGAGTCCAGCATTGTGCCAGTGTGAAGCGGTATCACACATCTTCACTGATGCCCACTGCGCTCCACGGCTGCTGTGGGTGCTCACAGGACACTGGCACAAGTGGGGCGCAGGGAACAGACCACGCATTGTGTCCTCTGCGTACCCCCTGTATACCGGCCGCACGAGGCCCGTCCGTCATCAGCGGTCACGAGGAGCTGGCTCTCCCTTCTCCATCTCACTTACACGGCACAGGTCATACAGTCATTTCTTTTAAGGGCTAAACATTAACATGAGGGAAGGCAGCATGTTCGAGGAAGTCCTCATACTGCCAGAGTGTTAGACGTGCCAGAGGGACTGCTACAGTTTTCCATTACAAAGGAGGACAAATCAATCAGGAAGGATTACACAATAATTTTTCTTTGGGAAAACCCAGAGCACTTCAACTCCGATTAACATGTCAAACACATTTCCAGAGTCAATTCCAGGAGGTTTTTTTCCACCCTGAGACTACAGTGGCAGACAGCAGTATGATGAACTGGTCTAGCAGTTCTATCTAAAACTTGTTTGACAGAGAAGGTTTGACATCTGCCTGTGGAGCAGAGGGCGGAGAAAAAAGAGAGAGAGAGAGAGAGAGAGAGAGAGAGAGAGAGAGAGAGAGAGAGAGAGAGAGAGAGAGAGAGAGAGAGAGAGAGAGAGAGAGAGAGAGACAGAGGAGGAATAATACCTGCCACACTGAGTTAGCGCTGCGATGAGTTAGCGCTTAAAGAGCATTAGGATTAGCAGGCCAGTAAACGCTCACCTTTCCCTTCTGCTTCAGAGGTTCGATGGTCAGGCTGTCCGCTCCGATGTCAACGATGGTGCCCAACTGGAACCCTTCGATCGGGTGTGGGGCCCACACCGGCTTCCCATCCTCCATTGCACAGCGCTACAGGCTCTGGGGAGGCAGAGGAAAGAAACGAGGGATAAGATGAAAGAGGACATAAAAGAGTGCAAGGCTTCAAGGTTAAAAGACTGG
This sequence comes from Alosa sapidissima, assembly GCF_018492685.1. Classification (NCBI taxonomy): domain Eukaryota; kingdom Metazoa; phylum Chordata; class Actinopteri; order Clupeiformes; family Clupeidae; genus Alosa; species Alosa sapidissima. The sequence goes on along the minus strand of NC_055962.1, from coordinate 35,020,569 downwards.
GGGGGGAATCACAGCAGCAGAGCTGCCAATGTTTGTTTTTCTAGCAGAGTGGATTGCAGTGTTTTCTAAGGCATTGATATACGGTCTCACTCATGAAGTAATAAGTGCTCTCGTAAGCTTGAGCAGCCAAAACTAATACCCTAGAGATGCCATTAGCAAGGCTGTCTTCCACAATCAATCAGCGACTTTAAAATAATTAATGAGGTTTTGGAGACAGTGCGATCGTTCTTTTTGTCACACATAACAAACCCATCCCATATCCAAGGCCCTTGTGTACATGTATCCACGAGCCAAGCCTTGTTGATAGCAAAAGGTCAGGATTCATTGGGACATTTTTTGAGCAATGTTGCTGGGCAACCACACAACCGGTTCAATGTAGTCTGATCGGATGCTCAAGACAATTTGCCTACTGATGCTTATGATAATTTGCCTACTGATGATTAAAATTCCCCACAAAAAAAGGTGTTGCCTTGTGTATCATCATCAGCATGACACACCGGTGATGTCAGTGTTCCTGGGCAGATGAGAATGTCACTTGGTGTTTATGCATTAAGCGCAACACTGTAAACATGTGCTCTTCTCTATTAGTAACCAATTAGAGGGACTCTCATGGTTAACCTGATCCCCGCAGACTAATAATCCAGTGAGGCCTCCAATTATGTTGGTGGTGCGGTGAGAACAGCTGACCCTGTTACTGTGAGGAGTTTACAGTAGAATGAACAGCAAAGACCCTCAAGGAGAACAGAAAACACCTATGGTCCAAACCAACACACACACACACACACACACACACACACACACACACACACACACACACACACACAGACACCCGCACATAAACACCCACATACAGACACACACACACACACACAGACATACACAGACATAGACACAGACACCCGCACATAAACACCCACATACAGACAGACAGACAGACAGACAGACAGACAAACAAACACACACCACACAAACCACAGCTTTGCGAGACAAAAACAAGTCTAGGTTGTTTGACCGACAGATTTAAAAGGAGAAACAACAACTCTGACAGGAAGGACCGGAAGCTATCGATTCTTTACCAGCATTAAAATCTGTGCTTTGGGTTGTTAACTGAAAAGCCTCAGTTGTTTTATTTCTGCGGCTTCCGCTGCGCTGTTCCAGTCATCTGCAGTCTGCAGCCACAGACACAGTAACCAGGGGCAGGCTGCAAAAATGCATGCTGACCGCCCACTATGCGCAGTATTGGCCCCAGGCCTCTTGTGCCGACCAACGGCAAATCTCCAGAAGTGTGTCCCTCGCCGGCCACCATAGCTACCCAAGAGACAAAAGCGCTCCAGTTTGGCCCGTCCCCAGATTACAGGCCCGGGTTCAGGGGTGGCGACTTCCAGCTCTCAATTATCAATTATTCAGGCCATGCTTTGGGATTCGCTCTCTGTGCAAACACAAAGGCTTCATTCTGCCCCCCCCTCCCACCCCCAAAGACACAAAATAACTTCAAGGAGCCATGCTGGAGCAGATAAGATAATAAAACAAACAAACTGGACAAGGGAGAAGATAAACGATGTGAGATGTGTTTTTGTGCAATATAAAACAGAACTTCCTAGTGGTTAAGACGGGGGCGGTGATACACTGCCCACCACTCTGAAGTCACTGTAAGGACACTAAGGGCTTTTGTAAATGTTTACGTTTACTAACCCAACAGGCTCTAAGTAGAGGTGATTTAATGCATTCCCCTCCTCATTATGCGCTAAAAGGCTCCTATTTGGAGATTTAGTCAGCTCGTAAATTCTGTGGAAAATATTTGTCAGCCCATTTTTATTAATGACATAAATCTTACGTAACTGACTATGACATCTGGCAACACTTTCTCTGTGGATGCAGGCCACTAAGCGCTGTTTGAAGTCCCCTTAAATGAGATGCGGAGAGGAGGAGGATCAATGTCCTTGAAGCTCGATGGAAACCTTTTGAGGAGGACTCATTTAACCATCACTTTCAGGTGCGTATGATTTCATTTCCAACCAACCACACCAAGAGGTTCTCAAGATTACATCCGTAGATCAAACTGCCTAACTGATTCAATAGCATCTAATCTCACGTTTCATAACAAGTAACTCCCTTTAGGGTGTGGAGGTCTGTGATGTCGCTATGCGCTTCATAGCACAAAAATAGCTCCTCACCAAATCGTCAAAGCCACCAGAGGGGAGGCTGTTACAGTGGCAGCGTTTTGTGGCCCTATTTACACAAAATGTGTTTAGATAGTCCCATAAAAACACTCAGATAAAACCGCATTTTGTGGAGGAGAACAATAATACGAAACATGTCCGTTTTAAGGGAGTTCTATACTGAACACCCTTTGTCCAGGAGGTAACCATGATAAACAAGGCCAAGGTTCAATAACACCGCAGTCATATGGCTGTAAAATTGACTTGGGTCTGTTTGATCATCGTAAAGGACACTACTTTGACTACATACAAGAAACCTAACAATTTATCACATTCAACGGTCACATACAGGGGAAATGAAATGTCATGGTAGCAAGTATGGACATGCTAAATTTTGCATTCTAAGTCTTCAGGTTTCCCATACTGGGGATACATTTCAGAGCCTTGGTCAGAAATAATATGTTCAGGAAATTGCCTATAAACAAGCAGAAAAAGAGAAACGCTACTGTAGTGGCTGCCATTCTTTCATTCAGACAGAAACAAAATCAGGAAGCACGGTTCACATTTCATGGCTTGAGTTTCCTTGATAACATGACCGATCCCAGATTACTTATCGACTTGACCCAGATCAACTGATAGAGCGGAACACAGCGCCATCCAAAGAGTACTCACTCACTCCAACTCCACTTCAACGTAACCACAGTGATAAGGCCCTTCGTTTCCGTGGGTCTAATTTCCTCAGGACTTAGAACTCAACTCAACCCAATAACACAAGTGCTGATTGGATGCAGGCTTTATTTGGTCACAGTCAGGAGCTGTAGCCTGTGCTTTTGCTAGCAGTTTCTGTATGGAGAGTCCACTGTACAATGAATAGTGGGTTAACAGGCTACCGAGAAGAACTGTGGGGTCAAGCAGGGTAGTGCTTAGCTTACAGGGGGCAAGGACTGGTCCTTACAAGAGCTTTGCACACATGAATACACACATAAACATAAACATAAACACAGACACAGACACAGACACACACATTAACACTGTGGTGGTATAATGACAGCCTACCAAACTGTCAGAAACATTCAGGCAATATGCGAGCATGCCTACTACTTATTACTGTACTACCTAATATGGAACTCTTCAGAGCCCAACAGAAAGAGACCTGTTTGCTTTAAAACACACTCATATCACAGGCTAATGAGTCTGACGTTTCTTCTCAAAGAGAATGTATGCGGTCGCTATTTATAGAAAGAGAAAGGGGTCAGAACGGCAAGCGCAGTGGGACAAATCAGCTGGAGGCGGCATATTCCTCTCCAGCCTTTAGCTGTGGTTGTGGGAGCTTTAAGCAGTTGGCCACACAGACGCTACACGCTAATTGTGAGGATTTCACATTTGGTTGAGTCTTTCTCTGCCAGATAATAACTAGGAAGGCATAGCAACCCAAGAGATGAGTAGGCGGTTTGCGGTCTCATATGTGTTCAAGGAACGTAGAGTAGTGTTGTAACTGGAGGGCCTTATATAACCTATTTCACTAGACTGGATTCCATTAAAAAAATGAATAGACCATGTGTCTACATGTGGACTAAATGTTGTCAACAGTCACAGCTCTTCCATGTATACACAGAGGAAAAACATAACTACATGGAAATGAATGACTGGGTGAGAATGTTATTCTGTTTAGCTATTCATATATTCATGAAACATATTTGAGCCGAAGTGTAAATTCCCCTCAAGCACACGAAGACAGAGTGGAGGAAAAGGGCACGCCGCCCTGTTACAGACAGGCTCAGGTGGATCTGGTTAAAAGGTGTGCTCAGCTGTTCTCGCTGGTAATGACACAGCGGAGGAGGAGCTGCTGTGTTTGCTCAGCTGATCTGATGTCATTGCACACCTCAACACACACACACACACACACACACACACACACACACACACACACACACACACACACACACACACACACAAACAAACAACCTTCTGCCGTCCACAGAAACCCACAGTAAACACTGTACACACTTAGAGAGACACACAAACAGACACAAGTGCTGGACATCATTCATTATCAGGCTAATCTCTGCATTAGACGAGCTATGTTGTTAGTTTAACAACCACGCAACCTGACACAGCCTCTGGTTATTTGCTGGAACCATTAGAAACCTCAGGAGGCTAACTGCAGGAGAGCTTTGACTAAGAAATTAAAACAAGCAATCCATTTGGTTTGATGGATGACTGCGTGCGGCGGGCCTGATAATGAATGCAAATGCATTGTGTGCAATAGATGAGTGCAGCAAGCTGTTTTAACAACCCTGCGCTAACAAGGAGCATACTGTCTCCATCGCCGTCTCTCTCTACTCCCCCCTCCTCTCAACCAACACAAAACATCACAGCTCATTCCATCTCATCGATCTGCTGTGCCTTTTGTTCCTCGCAGCACTTCTCACTTTCACCACCCCTCACTGTGCTTGTGTGGTTCAAACAAAAAGTCATCTATTTTCTTCATTAAGCATTTGTCTTTTACTGTGTCACAACATAACCTACATTCTAACAGCACCCCAATATCCGTTGACAGGACATGTTTGTGAGGCTTGGAGGAAACGAGCGCCTCTTCTTTAGTCCACCCTAAAGTTGTTTACGCGACCTTTCAACTCTGTTCCCCGCCACGACAATCTGGTAGGAAACAAGTAGTTCACTTCTGTGTCCAGCCAAGGGCCCAGAGACCTGTCTGCTGGTGAGCGTCCACCGGAAGGAGTCAGCCCGGAAGTATTTGCTTACTATATCTGTCGACTATTTGCATATGCAAATGCATTTACAAATGTCTTTGGAAGACACAGAGAAAGAGCCCCCACACTAGAGGGCTAGTATGACACACAGCTCTGTGTTTCCCTGCTGCTGACATTCAACTTCTCCACCCAACTCCACAAAGGGAGAGACGACAATGGAAAGACAAAGCAGTTGTCTGTGGGAGCCGGAACGCACACACACTCACACACACACACACACACACACACACACAGTAGAGATCTGACATCCCTCTGTGACATGTACAGTGTTAAAAAAACAATTTCAAAATGTTTACCATTTACTGTACCTGTGCACATCAAAAAGCACAATCTAGAATCAACAACACAATAAAAGCTAGTATCACCAACTAAAAGCTCACCAGTGATCTGTGTTAAACACAAGAACCAATGAATACAGGGCTCCGAATGGGGAACTTGTCCACCTTGTGTGCACCTGACATGGTGCTTCATGAACAGGTGCAGTCATTTCCACAGAGATCAAATTCACCTGAATGTCACCAACACAACAGTGTACGCACTTTGTATAGTATGCTGAACACATACTTCATTGTGAAATCAAACCATCACAGGCTTCAATTCATATTTGTATATTCTCACTTTGACTCAGATCCATCATCTCCTGTTTCTCATTTGATTTAGATGTTTTTCCACAATATGCAAATGTATTGCTGCGCTTCCAAGGAAGGAAATGTATGCTGTTGCTCAAAGTACTGTGGCAATTTCCATAGCAGGTAGAGTACAGGAGAGTAGAGTTATTTCCCATTCAACATCTATTCTATTACAATTCCAAATGAAGACTCTGGAGCAGTGAGCAATCTGATTTTTTCCTTTTTTCAAAACATGGAAAAAAGACAGACATTTCTCCAAGAGCACAGGCTTGTCCTCAAAACCAGTTGCACCTTTGCTGTGAGCTGATGGCAGCTAAACGTGAGACTGGTCCTGTCTTGTACGTGGGTGGGACAGAGATGTGGGAGGCCTGTGCAGAAATCCCAAAGCGAGCAGTCTGAATGGCCCGAGAGTCCGGCATGTTGTGGGCCCACTCGCCTTCCCAGCGTGGACAAATGGGGATTGTTGTGGTCGTGCCGGTCTCACACTGAACGCTCACTGTGTGTGATGGTAAGGGGGGGACACGTGATGGGGTAGTGTTCCTGGAACACAAAAGCCTGTGATATCTATAGGAAGAATGACCTCAAAGGCGAGAGCCAGAATCTGCCAGTGTGCCAACACTCGAATGAGAACCCATCAAAGTTCAGCAATCTGCTGCAGTCCATGGTTATAAACATATTTGTAGCTATGGTATTAATAATAATCAACAACTATTTCCTCTTTCAGGCAGCCAGTTAGCTTAAAAGGAGTGCTTATTTTATAGGAGATACTTTATTGATCCCCAGGGGAAATTCAAGGAAACAATCGATTCCCCGACGGGGAGGCCACGGGCAGGCCCTGGGGATCAATAAAAGTATCTATCTATCTGTCTGTCTATCTGTCTATCTATCTTATCCAAGGGTTTGACCACTCTTGGCCATGAGGCCAGAGGAGAAGCAGAGACTGGAACAGTCAGCCTCTGACTGCCAAAACTCCTGAGCCACAACCGCCCACTGCGGGTAGAATGTGCACCATGTTCGGCTTTATTGACGGCAAACTCCCACAATCTACCGACACTGAAGTGAGAGGAAGAGCAACCGAGAATGCAGAGGCACATAATGCAGACAGAGATGACAGAGATAATGAGAGGGTGGAGATAAGTCTCAGAAAAAGGAGGCCAAGCTAGCCTGAGGTAACTCGAACAGTTCTAGTCGAGTCTAGAGAGTCAGGTGCGAACAGTACTATGGGAACGAAGTCAGATGGAACATCACTACTTTCGGTGTGGCCTCGGCCACAACTGGCCCAGGCGTTCCCTGCAGGGGTGTGTCCACCCAGTCATCAGAGGACACACACGCTCACATTCTCACCCGTTACATAAATCTGACCCACCCAAACAGGTTCACTAAAAACAGCATAATGATTTTACAGACAATCTTAATGCAGCCACACCTATGAGGACAAACTCCCATGTGAGGTGTCGCTAAGGTATGAGTGACAAATTATTAACCTCCAGCACTAAGCACTAACCCTTAAGTACTAAACTGACAAATGAGTACTTCCTGTAAGATTACAAATAAATTAAATCCACAGCTTTTCTGGGGTTCAAGACCTGTTCCAAGGAGGAACCATTATAGAGTTTATTTTAGAACCTTGGACGGATCCAACTTTTTAACAGCAGCAAGATCAGAACCTTTTTCCAACAAGGAAGGGCAATTTGGCAGGAAAATGCACAGTGCAAAAGTGAAACTATTAGCTTTTCAAATGACATTGAAAAACGATTTGCTCAAGAGTGGAGCAGTGGTTGAAATGAGCATGTTTTCATGAGAGCCTGCATTTCAATGTGCATTGCTTGGCTTAGCGGCTTACCTTAGCAGTATTTGGAGCCCTCTGGCAATTAAACCAATAACCCTGTCGCTGCTCAAGCAAAAAACACTTTTGCTAAACCTTTCCTGTGAGTCCCCCTATGACAAAACTGACAAAACCCAAAGACAAAACGGGGCGGCACCAACAGTAAGGGAAATCCACGCTTGGTGCCGCCCGCAGATGGATCCTCTCTCTCTTGGGATCAACTGAAGGCCAGAGCACCCAGTCTGCTCCCAGCCTGGGGACGTGCCAACACAGTCATTCTGGTTCAGTGTGCGGGGGGGCCAGGGCAGGGGAGCTGGCCAGTTTCAAGGGGCACTTGGTGCAGGGGCATTAGCCAGTGCTTCTCAGGTCAGGTCAGGTCAGCTCCGCCAGGGTTCAGGCAGAGGAGTGGACAAAGGGCATACCCAGGCTCCTTTGCGGTTCCTGACGGTCCCTCGGTTCACCCCTTCTCCATCCAATCCCTCGCCAGAGTGCCCTCACAGCTGATGTCAGCAAGTCTATATCCCCAATGCCTAACTACAGCACTCACCAATGCATTTTCTCTGCTTAAAAATTGACCATCTCCACAGATTTTGTGGGTCAAACTCTAACACCTATAAAATGGCACCCATGATCAGTGTGACTCGGCTAGTAAAATGAGTTAATAAATGGTAAGAACAGTGCAAGTCTCACTGGACACTTACTAGAGAGATACCATCATTCATGGCCATCTTGCTCCATATTGTATGGTAACTGCAGTGTAAAGTTCAGGGGAGAATGTCCTATACTTACATTCCTTGCCACAGCTAGTAGTAAAATCTTCCAAGGTAAAGGAGTGCACTATTTGCTCAGCATCATGTGGACTGTGAACTAAATCTACACACCCACCATTTAAAATATCTAGTCATCTAAGATCATCTTACACCACTTAAATCACTTTCGTGTACAAACTATCTGTGCAAAGCTTCTGTTGTGAATAGCAGGTTGCATCCTAATAGCGACACCATCTCAACAGACTCTCTTTGCTTCCTGTACGACAGTCAAAAAGACTCCTCAGCAGCTTGTTGAGAGCGGTCTTGTTCTCATATCAGTCACAGGCATCCTAGGGAGAGGGGCCCGATCTCTCCAGAGCTGGGCCGCCAGTAATCAATGATCTCGGAGTGAGTGCTGTCAATAGATGTAAGCCACTGAAGATTACTCTGAGGGTTTGATCCAAAGATAAAAGCAAAGAGATACTGTAGATCATGACACAGACAGATAGAGAGAGAGAGAGAGAGAGAGAGAGAGAAATGTGTGTGATGCACAAAAAGAAGCCAGAGGAAACCGAGCGCTTACAAATGAGGGCGACTGAGAGGAAGACCAAAGAGAGAGCGAATTAAAAATACACAGTGAGGGAGGGAAAGACAGACAGTGACAGAGAGAGAGACAGAGGGAAAAATGGAGAGAGAGAGACTGGGAAAGGAGTGAAAAGAAGCAAAAAGAGAGGTCTATTCTCAAGGCAGCGCTCTGGAGAGAGAGAGAGAGAGACAGAGAGAGAGAGAGAGAGAGAGAGAGAGAGAGAGAGAGAGAGAGAGAGAGAGAGAGAGAGAGAGAGAGAGAGAGAGAGAGAGAGAGGGGCCTCAGTGGCGTCACAGAGAGCAGACGGTCAGATAGCATTCAGGAAGCCTGCACCTCCTGCAGTGCTGCACATGGGGTCCCTGGAGCCTTTCCATCCCCCGAGAGATGACCACCCTTTAGTCCACTTTACAGCAGGAAAACATGGAAAATGTTTTGGGTGTGGAAAAGACCTGATAGGCAATCTGACCGTTCAAACAAAGCACACACACACACCCCCAACCCCCCTTAGTTTAAAAGGCACCAGCAGGGCACTTGGAGTACTGACACAACAGCGACACAGGACGCAGCAGGACTGAAAAAAGACCTCCATAAATAATTCACCCCAAAACGAGGCATTAAATAATGGATTGAGTAAATGCTGGACAAAAATGGACTCCAGTGTTTGTAAACCTTGCTGCCACACTGTTGCAGCAAAATAACTGAATATCACAGTCATTTAAAAGATTCCTCCCTCCCTGACACTGGGATTGTCATACACCCTGGCAACAGTTGAGAGAGTGGACCAACTGAAAGGCCATTCTGTGACTTTAAAAAGGCATTACAGCCCAACTGTTTCCACTAAGGTCCGTCACAGAGAGCGGGTAGTGATTATGGGTCAAAGTTTCCTCAGGATAAATCCAGCTAATGAACACTGGGCAGTCTTGGACCGGAGCGGAGAGTGGGTGAGGAGAGAGAAAAGATTCATTCATACATTCATGCATTTTGCCAATGGAACTTAAGACGCTGTTTTCGTACTCATCAGCCAACAGTTTCTGAAGTGTCCAGGCCGGCCACAAAACAAGCGGTCACACTAAAGCATGATGGAGATACAACAATAACAATTCAGCTACTGTTTATAATAACAATTACTACTGTTTATTATAACAGCTACTGTTGTTTATTAATAACTGTGTCGTTTAGGCCTGTAACATATGGTTTGAGTTGACAGTAAGGATCACAATAAAGTGCCAGTGACTTCATACATTGAACCAAAAAAACCTCTGTGCCTCATCTAAAATACATCAAACAACAACCTCCACATTCTTAATAATGGATAACAATCCATTTAGATTTATGACTGAAGGTTTTGACAACATGATTTACTAATTTGTTCTGCTCCTTTGAACACGGTGTTCATAGAATCACAGGGATTTTTTTAAGAAGATAGCAAAAGTTTGAGACACTCTGCTGTTCTTACTAGGCTAGTCATCTCACTCACATAGATGAGGTAGTGTACACACTGGATAAAACAGAGTTGTCTCCAGCCTAACAGGGTTTACCGGTAAACATTCCCGGGATGCAAGTTGTTATGATGGGGCTAACTGTCTTGAGTACATTTAATACACTCCAGCAGTGCAGCATGTGTGTAGTTCAAGTTTTGGAATGAGATTCAGATTAAGAATTCTCTCAGATTAGGATTCCAGCCAAAACTGTAATTCTGTAATTCCAGCCAAAACTGTAATTCAATATGAATCTAGTGGGTGTTTTAGAAATCCATACAGTAGACTCCCAACAACACAACTGGTCTGTCAAGGGCATATTCTCACTGAACATTATCCTTGTATTGAGCAAACAAAGTGTTCTGGTCAAAAGGACATATTGTGCTTCCATGAACATGCATCTAGTCCTGCTGACACACACAACCACTGAAATCAGCGCTCTGGCGGTGCTAATCATTCACCAAACACCCAGAAGCAACATGTGCTTCTGACCCACTCGATGACACCGAGAGCGGCAAGAGGATGGACAGCCTAAAGGTCCTAAAGGCCAGTGCACAGACACCGCAATGGGACACCCTCCCAGGCCAGCGCACAAACTATGGGTCTGGTCTGTGCTGTGATGCATGACTAACTCATATCAACTTCCTCTAATTACAATGGCCGTGTTGGTGAGGCAATAGCCTAAGCTAATTCTCCCATATCTTTGGGAACATGATCAAGCCAGTCCCATGAGGTCACAGAGAAAAAGTGCTTTGCTCTTGTCAGGGATGGCTGGGTTGACACTTCACCTGACGTATGGGCTTCACAGAACTGACTGCTACATGGCTCCCATGTAGGCTATTGACAGATGACATGTTGCATGAGCTCCAACAAAAAGATAACACTCCAGTATGAAAGTGGTAATTCTAGCTGAGCTTAGTGCTCTGAACCCCAGCCAACCTTGATGGTGCAGACACAAGGCACTACCACGTAGGAGAGGGCAGCCACCTAAGAAACCACTCCCGTCATAAAAACTGAAAGATATTCCAGTAGCAAGGGCAAGGGTCAGAGCTTTTCCGGATCCATTCAGGATCATATCTTAACATAAAAGACATTCTTGCGATGTTGCCAAATGTAGAGTATCTATAGCTACAGTGGACAGCATGTTCTTTAGACATTTATATTAACATGAGAGTTCTCTGACCATTTTTTTTTAACTAAGCCTCAAAACCAGTTTTGAAGAAATTATATGCAGTTCATAAGCAAGACATGGAATATTTTGGACATGAAGAAACTGCATTGCCCTAGTACTGCACTCTACAGCAAAAATGTGAAATGTTGGACATTGTCCCATGGCTAAAGTTATTTTTTGTAGGGGTTCCCACATCCACACCTTATCCATTCTTAAATTAGAAGTCAGAGATAACCTGTAATATGTGCAAGTCTAGGCTCGATGTAAGAGCTACATGTCTTTACATGAGGTCATAGTCATGTTACAAGATGCATCATGGAACCTAACTGAAATACCAGCCCTGACAAGATTTTCAACTCACTCTGACACATTAGGGATACTAGCAGCAATGATAACGTTACTAGCTTTAACAACATATGGGCCTGCCTTCGGACAATGCGAGGCTTCAACAAAAGAAGTGCACCATGGTCTCTCTCAACCTTTGAACCTCGTACCACACTGTCGCCAAGGGCTTACAGCCGAGTGCAGGCATTCTGCGAGGACTGGGCCTAGTTCACCAATCTGCGTACTCAAAATTCACTTAACGATCATGCGATACATAAATGTGTATGTGAGGACATCCATCACCTACAGGTGCACCTTTGCTCGGCAAAAGCGAAGCAGAATTCGCGGCTATAGAACACAGTGGATATTGGATCTATGCAGTTGCACAGTAGCTCAGTGTGGCGATGGAAATGTTACAAAACATCCCCCTTGCATCAGCAGTAGGAATCGGATGTACGCTGCCATGCACTTCTTCGCTTCAGAACACAAACATTGGCCACCATAGTACTGGAATGTTATAGCCTACTATGCTAGTGTCGGCGAGTGAAAGGGGAAAACGAACCCAACAATACATTTCTCCTTCAACAATACAATTGCAGGCGCGCGGCTGGTCTCTCCCATTGCTGGGATCATTCATCTTTGGCGTCGCAAAGCAGAAGAGAATATGTTATGTTTACTGACAAAGCGAAGCGTTAGGTTACTTGGAATGGAAATCGCTCCGACTGTTTTGACAGCCTCCATTTGCATCAGTGCGAGTGACGAGCAGTTCCCTCTAGCTGGCTAACTACACTAGCCAAGTGCACTCCACACACAGCCCACTTTATCACAGAGCCCTAAAATGTACGTAGGCTAACCTTAAAATGCGATGGTAACCTGTTTATTGAGAGTGGAAGCGTTGCTTACCTAGAATACGAATCAATCGGTGTTGCCCGTCTTGTGTTTATATGTACAAAAATGCAACTTCCCACAGCGGTCCCCGGTGTAGCTTATCCAGGCTGTGATCTCCTGAGCTTCGCTTCCTGCAGCAGCCTCCGACTCCCTCCACAGAATGAAGTCCAGGGAATTGTCCATGACGTCACGAGCAATGAACCAGACATCGCATCCAATGGACGGTGGAAGCGCTTCAGAACAGCGCACTGGACCTCCAACATCGTGGCGCTTTCACTGCCTCACTTTTTAATTATGGGAACAGTAGCCTATCAATAATCCATATTCTTTATTAACTAAAGTACGGATCTTGGTAACATGATAACACGGCCTGTAAAGCGTCATCATAACAGAACCAACTTAGACTAGACGCTGCTATCAGCCTGCGTTTATTATAAGCCTTGTTAGGGCAGAATTTAGCAAGTTGAGAGCGATGAGTGGTGGCTGGTGGGTACATCCAATTTGCAAATATAGATATAGCCTATCCTTAATTTACTGACAAATGTTTTTTTTTTTTTTTACTTTCAATTACGTCTCCTTCAGTTACAGACGTTTAGGCACCCTGACCTCAAAAGCACTTGGCGTACAGTAGCCTATGACTCTTAAATATCTTCGACTAAAATATCTTTGCCATTCCTCTTACTCAAGTGTCAGTGATTTTCCGCGGAAAATGTATTGCACGCATGCAGTGGTTGCAGCTGACATTTTATGAAACAAAAGACTGTTAGCCACCCAGCACTCTGGCGCACAAAAGGGCATTGATCCCATTAAGTCTTCTAAAATATTTATGGCCATCGTCAAGATTAGCCTACCTACAGAAGCAGGACGCAGAAGCGGACAGGTGAGCTAAATGACGTAACATAACTTGACTGCTCAATATTGGCATATTATATAAGGACACCTGATCATAGTTATAGCAGCTTTCACCCAGTTTGATTGGCGAAATAACATTAATATTCTTACATTACTTGTGGCAGTTGTTCAGTTAACAGTGGTCAAAAATCAGGTAGCCCATCCTAGACTACGTTCTAAAGGTTAAATATTTAGCAAAGAATTACAGTAATATTTCTTTATGCACTCATTTTCTTAACATTTGTAATAAATAACTTAAAATAAATATATAGCTAAATAAATAGCACCACTAACCTGAACCATGAAGTGGTAGAGTACACATGATGGTCTACCAGGCTAATTTCAAATCCATTAAGGTTTTCAAGAGAAGAGTCGATGGCCAATCACCAGTCATTAACTTCTTTCACTGACAATTACAAACATCTTCACTAGTCAATAGGCTTTAATCTCTAATAACACCTACTGTATGAGAGCATTAAGATTTCACTTTCTTCATTTCCTTAAATGTTTCTGTTGCAGCAAATACAGCTGTTCTCCCACAAACTTTCCCAAACAGACAATGCTGATTAAATAGCATTAGTAAAAGTTGGACTATGAATCTGTTGTTTTATGTTACGTTCTCATACACACGATGGAGACTAAAATTCCCACAGCACATGAACCACGTTTCCAACAACAAGAACACAACTCGTGGTGGGAGCTTGAGATTCTTGTATTGTGTGGACTAAGGCAAAATGTGCACTCTTGCAGCTCAATTTGTTTAATATTCAAAAATGAAATCCACCCACGCGTGGTAACATTATGTAAAGCTTCAACAGGCACTGGCTAGCAACGTTTATGAGAAGTAGAAGTTTAGAAACATTGTCTTTTTTTTCTTCTTCCAGACTGGTGGGTATAATAATTTACAAATAACAGCAACTTCTACTCCCTGAAAGCATAAACAAAACCAAAGAAAAACAAAACAAGACGACAAATAAAATAAAATGAACACACTGAAAGGCGCAAGAACACTTTTAACAGCACTGTGCTAGTCCTCCTGAAAAGAATACGGAGCTCCACTTAACCAGCGTCATGGAAACAATAAGGACGTGTACATTAATCCATCGAAAACAGGGTGAAGGTTGGGGAGCCAGGAAATCATGGGGTATGGAGATGCACTGACAACAGCAATTTACAAAGGCAGCAAAAACTTCCAGCGCACAGTATGTACACCTTTTTATTATTATTATTATTATTCAATACAAATTAAAAATGTTTTTTTTTTTTTCTTGCTCTCTTTTTTTTGTTGTCTTTGAAGTCTGACAGTTGTGGTTAATGGTGTAATGGAGGGGACAGAGATGTGGTGTTTATCTGTTTTTTTTCTCTCTTCTTTTTTTTCATTTTATGATAGAATTCAAGGAGAACTTATCCAGCAGCCTACAATCACAGATGGGAGGGGCGGGCGGGCAGTTGGTTGGGGGGGTGAGGGTCCCGGTGTGAGCCAGCACCCCCCCCCCCTCCCTCCCCCCAGGAGGGCTTAAGAGAGAGAGAGAGAGAGAAGGGAGGCCCAGACTGAACCAAATGTGTGAGACTCAAGAGCACACGAGCAGCATCGGCGGAGACGGCGAAAAAGGGCCAAGGTGCCGCAGCAGCCTCAGGACGTGACGGGGATATCCTGCACGTCCAGTCCGTCAGGGTCCTCCTCGTCGGCGTCCTCGTCGGCCCCTCGGCCCGGCGTGATGCCCTCGGCCTGCTGCTGCGACTGCAGCTTCAGGATCAGCTCCTTGACCTCGTCACGCTTCCTCTTCATCCGCTGCGGAGCAAACCACTCCAGCAGGTTCATGGGGAGGTGGAAACTTGGGATAGGGGTCTGGGAAAGAGGACGAGAGGAACGGCAGAGATGCATCATCCATTACATTACATTACATTACATTTAGCAGACACTTCTTGACCGAAGTGACTTACATATGTCAGCTATATTACAAGGGATCACATTGTCCCCGGAGCAACTTGGGGTTAAGTGCCTTGCTCAAGGGCACAGCGGTGGAAGCCGGGAATTGAACCGACAACTTTCAGGCTACTGCACGCTAGCCCAGCTCCTTAACCACTACACTACCACCGCCACCGCTCTCGATCATCCAATCGAGACTCAAACATAAAACATATCATCCTCCTCCTCCTCCTCCTCCTCCATGATGCCATGGAGGACATTTCATCTAACCCATCAACTACACAGCTATTATGAAACAAAAATGAATGCTCTGTGGTATTGTTTTTTAGTATTCTTGTTAACCCATCATTTATAACTACATTTATAAATGTATAAATATTTATAGCTACATTTTCAAAGGTAATCATTACTGTAAAGGTCAACAATATACTAGTCATTTCTATTGTAAACAATTGCTCAGACAATTCATCTTTTACTGCTCATATACAGAAAATACAGTGTAGCAAACATAATACTTCCTGGATCATTTGTAGGTTAGAATAATATTTTGTCAACATGCAAGAACATCACAACAGTTAGCAAAGGTCCCGTAGTAGTAGAATAACATCAGCACACCACATTGGAAAGGAGTTTACATACATTTCATGTTGAGAAATTACTACAATTTTTGTTAGGGCTTCAAAAAAAGTACAACATGCCACTGGAAGACACACTGACAGCCTTTCTGGGTTCACTGAACGTCAGTTCAAAAGTTGAGTTTCACCACAATACAGCAAACACAATCATGATGGAAACGGCAGCCACAAGCACAGCCGTGTAAACCCAGGCCGCCATGACATACATTTGGAAGTTGGTGTTTTTGTTAGACTTCCGAGGCATGTGTGCAATCTGGCACCACTATAATCTGACACAGTAATGACAGATTAAACAATGTTGAAAATAACTTTTTTAAGTTTACTTTTACTTGCTGGCACTGCTCTCAAGTGAAGGGTAATGAACAAGGATTTCTTTCTACCCTCTTCTCTTTTATTGTTCTTATTACACGTCCCCCATGCTTTCTGATGATGCTTGTAGAACCAATGTGTACAGTGCAAATGTATGCCAAATGTAAACAAACATATTTAACTTGCCACAGACCAAAGTACATTTCTAAAGAATTGGACGTATGCACGGAAGGCTCCGTAGAGCTTCTGCGGCAATATAAGCCACCTCATACGGGAGGAACGTCAGCTGTGCTGTGGCAGCATCTTCAATTTCGTGAGGTTTCGCACGGTTTGCCCTGGGCGCAGATTAGAACACTACTTGCGTGCGTCCTCTCTCCGCGGTCCTCCGCCTCATGCCACGGAAATTGTTCAAAGCGCGACATCATCACGGATCTCTGATTTGTCTAACTGCTAGCAGAGGAGGTGAGGAACGAGGAGAGGAGAAAGGGCCGCTGTCCTTTCCCGTCTCTTCCTCTTGTGACGCCCCAGCTCTACCGTGCTGGGTCCACCTTTTTCTCCCTTGCTGGCCATTGCATTGTGTGTGGCCTGTTCTCCTCATGTCCCTGTTTTGGCCTGCAGATGGAGCTGTGGAGGTTCTGCCCAGGTGTGCTAATTGGATGGCCTAATTGGAAGGCCTAATTGGAGGGTGGATAAAACCAGTGCCCTCCAGTGTCTGGTCTCTCTCTGGCTCACTCTGCTTTCACTCACACACTCTCGGCAGCCCTGCCATTGGCTGCAGCCCTGCTCATTTACCTTTTACACTACACATCCACATGCTGACAGACACGACAGTTTTGCGCTGCCTTACACATACTGACTTGGTAAATATCTCATTTAACGTACACTATGCAGGTTTAGGTATTTTTGGCGAGTTTAGAGCTCCCTCTAGAGTCGCGATGTATTTATATTTTACTCTGCTGTTGTAAACAACAAACTTCTCGCGACTTATCCCCCCTGTACACAATGCAAATGCTTTTGTTGTGGAGGTGAAGGATTAACAACAGGCAAAAACTATCTCCAAGAGCTATATCTACTGACAAGGTAATGTTTTAGATTCTCGCGAGTTTTGGCGGGGCGCCACTCTTGGAAGTTGCATGGCTGGTTTTCTCGGTAGGGACTCGCTATGTCTATGTTGTATAGCTATGCTAGGTGAACAATTTGCCTATTACAAGTTCGTTTACCATCAAATTGCCTTCATAAAGGTGAAAATCTTGCATAGTGTGCCTTTAATAAATATACTTTCGTTTAAAATATACGTTGGTGTGGTCTCCCCTTCATGTCATTGTCACTCCGAGCACAGTGGTTACGACACTGCACTTCTCCCCTTTTTCTATTTTCATCCTCCTTTTTTTCCCTCTTCATCCCCCCTTCCTTCTCATCTTCATCCCTTAGTTTTATGCCGAGACCAGATCCCAACACCCAGCATACGACAGGTGATCAGATGGGATCCCAACACCCAGCATACGACAGGCGATCAGATGGGATCCCAACACCCAGCATACGACAGGTGATCAGATGGGATCCCAACACCCAGCATACGACAGGTGATCAGATGGGATCCCAACACCCAGCATACGACAGGTGATCAGAGGGGATCCCAACACCCAGCATACGACAGGCGATCAGATGGGATCCAGCATACGACAGGTGATCAGATGGGATCCAGCATACGACAGGTGATCAGAGGAGCTCACCTCAAAGAAGCTCTCGACGTACTGCAGGACGTACACGCCGCAGTCGCTGAAGTTGTCCTGCTGAGGCACGCGCGGACTCGAGCCCTTCATCACGTCCTTGCCAAAACTCCGCTGGGTCCCCTTCCGCACCTCCCATTCCACCTCAAGGTATCTGAAAACACACACACACACACACACACACACACACACACACACACACACACACACACACACACACACACACACACACACACACACACTTAGAATTAGTAAAGGAGAACTTGTATTTGAACACTATGACCACTGTGCAATTTGAATGACAGCTCATCAAATATCAAGAGTTATTCAAGTGTTCAATTTAAATTCTTTTGTCAGACACTTTATTATTGGATTATTTGTCAAATACATAATAATTTCACATTTGAAAAATTGACTCATAATGTACTTACTCTCTGAGAGTTTTCACTACAGTGGATCTAGCTGGGCCCCGTAAGGAGTCCATGATGAGAATACAAGGCCTGAGAGGAGGAGGAGGAGGAGGAGGAGGAGGAGGAGGAGGAGGAGAAGGAGGAGGAGGAGGAGAAGGGGGGGGGGGGGTGGATATGTATGAGACATTCATTTACTCTGATTCATTACATCTATTATACGAGTCACACACCATTTACTTCTTGTCATCAAAAGCATGTCTTTGTAGTCAGTACGTTTAATTATCTACTTCAGCATGAATAAGTAGAGCATTAAAGCTGGCTACAGTGCTGCCATCTGCTGGAGGCAGTCGGGATTGAACATGCAGCCCCTCCAGATGCATTGTTACTTACTGTTTACAGATGGTAGGTTTGGACGTCCACTCCATGCCTTCAGAATTTAGAGTGTCGTCCGCCAGTGCCCCGTCTTCACTACACTCATCCTTCAGAAATTAAAAGTATACGTCAGTACGTACGACATGAGGGTACGCAGGAATGATCTTTTAAGAAACACCACCATAAATAGACAGACACTTCAAAATAAATGCACAAAAATCATCTCAAATCATTATTTACACTGAAATGCCATTGCCTGGAAATGAAGACTGACAAAAAAAAAAAAAAAAAAAAAGAAAGTCAGCACTTACGGGACTCGAGCTTCTCTCATCAGGGAAGACAAAGGCGTCATCATGGCCACTCCCTGATCCATAACACACGCTGATCCTGTGCAAACCATCTGTGAGAAGAACAGGGGAGAGGAGAGGAGACGAGAGGAGACAAGAGGAGAGGAGACAAGGAGAAGAGGGCAGGGGAGAGGAGATGAGAGGAGAGGAGGGGAGACGGGAGGAGGGGGCAGAGGAGCACAGAAATGCAAATCAGGAGACGTCCCCCTGCTGAGCTGGCTCGGTGTTCTCCAGGCAAGAGACACCACATTCTTGACAATGCAGCAGTGCACAAGGACTTCAATATTCTGTTCAAGCCTACAGTACCTTGCTTTATTACCACTATGGCTGCTGAATACAGGCTTTAGTAAGAAGCTATCCGAACATTTAAGGCTTAAAGATGCATCATCCTCCAAGAAGACAGACTGAGGATTCAAAATTTGTAGATATATTGCTTGAAATAACCTTTCTTTTTTTTTTTTTAAAGGTCATGATTAACAGGGAAGATTAGATTATTTAGTCTCAGTAATCTAATATGAAGACAGTAGGGTAGGTATTCATCTCTTTAATCTTTTTTATATTTGTTTTATTTTTTTCATTTATTGGCATTTTGTTCTCTACATGTATTATATCTTTATTGATTTTATTTCATAAATTGCTACTTTCCTCTTCGTTTCTTTTTTTCATTAATAGTATTTCATTTCAATTTCATTATATATATTATTTAATTGCATGTCATAACTTTGTTTCTTAATTAATATTAATTGGTCTTTATGGTTCTCTTTAAATGACTTTTTTTACATATATTGTATATATTGATTAATCTTGTGTCATAACATGTAAAACACATTGTACGATAATGTGCTATATAAATACAGGCATGAAAACGGTGAAAAAGGTGAGAAGGGTGCGCGAAGAGGGAAATGGCCGTTTCATAGCAAAACAAGCGAGAGTGGCATTGTTGCCAATAGTGCATAGCTTACATGGAGTATGAAGATGCCTAAAACCAGAGATTTATGAAGAAAACAAACTACAAAATGACTAATTTTTACAAAAAAATACCTTTATTTATTCTTTTTGGCTTGGGCCTAAGTGTGAAGGGGCCCACTGGCGCTGTTTGGCAACATGCTTCAGCCTCCTCCTCAGTAATCTACATGAGTTTTCTTTCTTTCTTTCTTTCTTTCTTTATTTATTTATTTGTGCCTGAAGTTATCAAACATTTCTGAAGATTTCATAGTCTACTATGAAGTGTCCATTAGGCCTATTAGAATAAGTCTGAATAAGATAAGTCTGAATATTTGT
>NC_055962.1:34985084-34995084 GCF_018492685.1 Alosa sapidissima | reverse complement strand
AGCAAGTATCAAGAGTGCTCTACCTTGACTTTCTCCTTCTCCTTGATTGCTAGCAAGTATCAAGAGTGCTCTACCTTGACTTTCTCCTTTTCCTTGATTGCTAGCAAGTATCAAGAGTGCTCTACCTTGACTTTCTCCTTCTCCTTGTTTGCTAGCAAGTATCAAGAGTGCTCTACCTTGACTTTCTCCTTCTCCTTGTTTGCTAGCAAGTATCAAGAGTGCTCTACCTTGACTTTCTCCTTCTCCTTGTTTGCTAGCAAGTATCAAGAGTGCTCTACCTTGACTTTCTCCTTTTCCTTGGCGGCCTTGTTGTACTGCACCAGTCTTACGTTGGCTTCCGCGAAGGTCAGCTTGGAAGGGAACTCGGTGAGGGCATTGGTGCGCCCAATCTCTACCAAGATCTCCTCTAGAATCATCTGCTCATGCATGGAGAGTCCGTTCTCGAAGATGAGCACTATGTACTTTTCGTCCAGATCTGGTCAGAAGAGAAGGAGGATACAGGTGCTAAGAGCGCTAAAAGTTGTACAAAAAGGCAGCCAGGTCAGGCTTTGAAAAGACACTGAAAATAACAAGCAAAAAGACCAAGTATTTCAGAATCGAATACTAGGGGTGTAGAGGTACACATGTTCTTACTGACCCGTTTAGGTACAGGACGTTAGATTCAATACAGAAAGTGCCCAATGTCAGGGCTCGAAATTAACTTTTTTTCTCAGTGTCCCGCAGCTGTCCCGAAATCTACTTGCCACTGTCCCGGACTTAAACACCAGTGTCCCAAATTCAAGTTCTTGTTTTTTCCCATTCTACATAATAAACAGCATAATAATCAGTAACTTGCATCACTTAATTAACTCGTTCTGGTCCACCATGTCAGTTCTGAACAATTTATTAAACACCATTTCATTAATCATCTGCTGTTTCACACAACACTCATTTTCAGAGGTTGCACTAGACATTCATTGTCCATCGTTTTGACGGACAGGGTTGTAAAACATTCCGTCAATAATCTATTTTCATGTGTCTTTAATTTCAATGTCAGTTTGGTATGATGTCATGGCCACAGATCTCAGTGAAAACAATAAGTAGCCTAGCGTGGGAAATTACCACAAAGCTGTCAGATAGGCTACTCTCCTGCCACGCTCTCACCCTCAAATGCGTTCCCAATTAAATGAATTAGCAAAACGTAGTTAGAATATGTATCTGGATGTAACAAGCTGTTTTGACATTGTAAACGTTCTCTAAGAAGAGTGTAAAGCAGTTTGCAGTAGCCTAAAGTTAACCACAACGTCGTCTATTGCTGGAAAAAATAGCGAGCGGCCTATTTTAATAATTTGATAAACTAATAAATGCTCGGCGGGCCGGATTAAAGTGCATGGCCGCAGTTTTGACACCCCTTAGAACTGCCACAGCGAAATGTCAAATGCTAACTTAAATAACTGTTTTCATTGTTATAGGCTACCTTGCAACACTATCGTTTTGTCAAATCGCAGTTGCAGTAGGCTATTTAGCTCAGCATGATATTGGTGACGTTTGTCTGTCAATGACAGAAAACACGTACCGTTTTAGGCAGAGAGGACGGTCATCTCGTTTTTTTTTAGAACACCAGTGTAACCTTAGGCCTACACTATCAGTCAAAAATGTTCACAATGTCATGAAAACAAATGCCATTTACCTGCCTGCTAGTTAGGTAAGTTAACCTCTATATCGGAAATATAAAAAGATATATATCGATATATCTATATCGACCCATTAGGCCTACCGCCCTTGCCCTATTTTTGTGTCGGCCTATAAGTCACAATATTCATTTAACCAATACGGCAGATTCCTAAGGAAACGCAAGCACCCAGCCCATTTGGGTATCTTACTATATTTGTACCAAAAATAACATTGTAGCCTACAGTGATTTGAAGAGCAGTAGCCTAAACAGTGTTGTAAGGCTGCGTGTACAAAACCGCTTTACAGATTTCTTTACAGATCAGCTGGCTAACGCTGCTTTTGCCAGCTGCCCGTCACGCCAGGTCAAATTTTGTATAGGCCAGATTCTGTATTTTATTCAGACAAGAAAGATACGTTTAGATTCCCATGTGAACAGTTTAGGGAAAAAGTACCTATTTTGAAATTTGCTTTGCCATTTTTTCTACTGTCCCAGAGTTGTCCCAGACATCCTTCTATTGTGTCCCGGAAGCATTTTTTATGGTCCCCGGGACGTCGGGACATCGTTAATTTCGAGCCCTGCCCAATGTACCGAATCCACTCTTAAACAGGAATGAACAGTAGGCTATATTGTGTTCGGACCATGTTTGAAATTTGAGTTCCCACACACAGACAAATTGAAGGAACCATATGTAAGATTGTGGCCAAAACTGGTACTGCAATCACGTTCAAATTACTGTAAAGCGGTGCAGTAACTGGAGTATTGTGACCCATCCTGATATTGATGGCTTTGCATGGCTCGTGGTTATTACTGCATCAGGTGGTGCGGGCGAGTGGGGGCGCCGTACTCACTGTTGCCGCTGCAGTCGTACCACAGGCCACCGCTCTCCTGCGACATGTGAAGCTGCTGGCGTAGCCGCTGGCACTCCGCCGCGCTGGTCTGGAAGAAGAGCACCGGCAGCTTCCGCACGTTGCACCACTCACAGCTGGTCAGCTCCGACGCCCGCAGACGCACCTTCTCCATAATGTCCACCTCACGACCTGTTGCGCGCACACGCGCGCACACACACACATTAACATTTTGGAGATGTACATATAAATGCACACATACAGGTGTGTACATTATTTCTTGACCTGGCACACACGTACAAATTTATGGAGGATGTCTTGTGACATATCTTTAATTCTATGTGTCAATCTATTGGTCAATAAATATGTGTTATTTTAATATGGTCATATTTTGTTGCAAAAGACGCATATTCAGTTTGTTTATTATTGCACTTATTAGGGGGACCCAGAGAGCAAATCTTCCTTAGTGCTGCTTTAAGAAACAAGGCAACATTGTACAAATAAAGATTATGAATAAAATACAAAAAATAAAAAATAGCACTTACTTTCAGTTTCAAGCTGAATGTATTCTGATGAGAACTGGAAGACAATAAAGAAGAAACATATTATTAATTGCATAGTACGACAGACAGATATTTGCAAATGTTACATGGCTCGAATGCAAAATACCATTCACGACAACACTTCATCAATTGCAATTATGTGACTGGCTCCTATAACACTAACTCAATATTAAATGTGAATATCAACTATTGCTTAAGCCTACATGTTTAATGTAACCAGTGACTTTATCTTGACCATCACACGACTATCCAAACAGCTCTGATGCAGCAGCAGGGAAACGGACAGTCGGAGGTGTTTTGTGCTAGACTAGAGGACAGGAGATGAAACTCACAATGACAGGCTTGGTGACCATCCGTCGCAGGGTCCCTATTCTGACACTGCGACACTCCAGGATGATGCTCTCTAGCTTGGGAGCAGTGATTTTACGCCTCTTTGGGGTACAGTGGTCTTCGCACACCGCGTTCCCATACTGCAGGAAGGGAAAAGATGTGTTTTAAGTCATTTCAAAAAAAGGGTCTGAGCACAATTACAGTGAGGTTTGTATATACATCAAGAAAACTGCTTCACCATGGGCTTTTGGAATTCAATCAAAAAATGTGTGATGATTTCCAGTTATTCCCAATAATGTTTCAAAAATGAATGCCCTTGATTCAACAACCCCACACACACAAAAATCTGTCAACATTCCAACTAACAGATGTGAAAAACCACCCGGTTGCCAAGAGAACCATTAGCGGCTTTTTTTTCCCTTCTTTTTCTTCTTTCTCTTTTTTTTTTTTTTTTTGTAACCGAACGCCCTTCCTTGAGGTGGCTTTTCAAACCGGCTGGGAAACAGCCAGTCCCATCAGCCCCGGTGCATTCTAATTCCACCATTGTCGTCGCTGTCTGCCAGCAGGAAACGCGCGGCATTGCTCACGCTGATGCAATTTTTAGAGCTCCGTGCCGCATCTCCCATTAGAGCGCGTTCCGAAGCGCCACGGTTTAGTGCCTACCTCGCTCACTCAGGGGGACGCGCACTGACAGACTGCCTCCTGTGCGCATAAAATAGGAGCCTTCATCAGTGGAGCATGCAGCTGCCAAAGGGAGCTCGAGTGGCCCTTTCCCCCCGCAGATGCTTTCATCCAGCAGCGGAGCGTGCAAGG
The DNA here is from genome assembly GCF_018492685.1 of Alosa sapidissima. Lineage (NCBI taxonomy): Eukaryota > Metazoa > Chordata > Actinopteri > Clupeiformes > Clupeidae > Alosa > Alosa sapidissima. The sequence goes on along the minus strand of NC_055962.1, from coordinate 34,990,879 downwards.
CAGGGCCTGATGCTGTTGTCCAGTCACGAGCAGGACAATCGCTCACGAAAGAGGAGCAGTTTTCTTGTACTAATGGTGTGGTAGCTTATATTTGTTAAACGAGTATCTGCTTCACCTTTAACAATGTACTCAGTATGTGTGAGATGTGCGGGCTAAAGTCCACTAGACTGTACATTAAATAGGTGCCCTTGAATGTTAAGATGAAAAACAACAAAGGGCAAAACCTTAAAAAAAGGGGGACACCAGAACAGATGCATCTGTATTTTGTAATCATGTTAACAATAACATCTTACTAGCCATAACAAAGCTAAGATTATCTTCTAGTACAGGAGCAGAACCATCTATGTAACATGTAAAAAAAAAATCTATTTCTTTCAGGAAACAATTTTATCAAGATATTCAATAAAAATATTAGCACAGGAAGCATGTTAGTAAGTACAGAGTACTCAAAGAGAAGAATAAGGAGTCAGAACAGACAAAGTGCAAACAAGTAAAGCTTTCAAATGACAAATACTTGTCTATTTAAGACTCCCTGCAGCACAGAAAAGTGCTACAGAATAACAAAACGGTTTTCATATTCCTCTTACGGTTATATTTTCAGGTGTACAATCAAAAGGTCAGTCATGTCATATAACTGTATTTTGTGCAAGCTACTGTGAAACTGATGGCATCAGTACGCCAGTAGTAAATTCACTTCAGAACATTTCACATTCACAATCAGACTCATTCTGTTTGAATCAAATGCACAGATTATACACCATCAGTATCTGATGTTGATTACACTGAGGCCCTACTCTGATAAATATTGTAGCAGTCTTGATAGAAATCAAATCATTTTTGAAAGCACCCCTGCAAACTCTTTCTTACCATAATGGAATGTCAGGCCCATTAGTCTAACTGGCCACAAGTTCAGACGTCAGGCCCATTAGTCTAACTGGCCACACAAACCACGTCTGATGGCTTCACACAACCACCAACATTACTAACAATCGTGTGCTCTCTTTCACTATTATACAAGTAGTTGAGCTGATAAGATGTAGGCTAAAAGCTTTTCAAATAGGTCTGAAATAGGTCACAGGACTGGATGACCACAATGATAATGGTCATCATCATGGTTTATCATGAGTCATGATCTTACCCACTCAAAGCATTTGTTATGCTTGTTAGACTTGGTCCCTCCCATGATTTTTTTCCTCAGGCTTTGTTAAAGGTGTTTTAAGCGATGCCACACTTAGAGCACAAACAAACCTTTTTTGTCACTTACAGCAAACATCACCTCACCATCAGCTAGCTGCCTGTGTCCTGAATACAATGTAAAAAAACACGATCTCTGTGGAAAGCCCAGGCTCCAAAAACGGCAACAAAAACAACCTGGGCAAACCTAGCCCATAAAAACATAACAAACTGTTCCAGCAAATCAGAGACAAGATGCTCGTTTAGGAGAGTTTCAATTACACGGGAGGGAGGGGAAGGAAGTAGCGAGCTAGCTCTCTGTTTTGTTTGAACGTCAACAGAAGTGACGTTACCCAGCATCGCTTAGAGCACCTTTAAGGAAAAGGGACATGAATCCCTTCTGCGTAGAGCCAAGTAGTTGGCTGGTTTAAGCCCAGAATCACGTTCAACTGGAGACTGACACATCTTCAAAGCTCTAAACTTCAAATATTAACAAGTTGCCAGCTGCAAGAGAAGCAAGCTGGCTGCACTCATGAACGGAAGAAGTGAAGAGTAGAACACTCTACAAAATATTTCAAAAGCTATTGCTCCATTCAAACATCGCACTTCAGATGAGTTGTCTTACCGCATCTTTCATGCGCGGTTTCCTGGGTATCACGAGGCGCGGTTCTGTGATCTCAGTGAAGTAGTCAGCTGTGAGCTCGTCTTGCTGCTCTGCCGGCCCCTTTACCGCTGCCTCGACCTTGCCCCCCGAGGGCGCCGGAGAGGAGTGGGCAGAGTCCGCAGGCCGTGGAGACACACTGTCCAATCGGTTGACGCTACCCGTGCTGGCATTGTCAGCCTCCTCCTCTTCGTCACTGGACAGCACAACTGTATGAGGAAATATTTGGGAATGTTTAATTATAATGAGCAAAAAACTTATTTCTAATGGCTAAAACACATGCAACCAAAGCATAGCTCTCTGTTCCGTTCATTTTTTTTATTGGAGACAGGTAACGGTGGATTAAATGAGACCAAACAGTCTTGAAAATTGTGGACCTTCTATAAGGGGTTATTTGTCTATAATGCCTATAAACTGGCTGGCTAACTACCTCATGATGAAGTGTGCTAGAGATGTTTTAGATTATTGACATTATTGTCAGCATAATGTCAATAATCTGAGCAGAACTGCTCAGATTATTGAATCTGGAGCCATTTTGCTCAGATTGCTGAATCTGGAGCCATTCATCATTGAGTAGAACCACTAAATATCTAGTCCAGTACAACAGGGTATATACCATGAGTACTTCAAGAAACATTACGCATCACGCATATTTTTGAATATTGCATCACAGAGGGTTCTTCGTACAATGTACACATTACTTCTCTGAGAATCTCAATCATATCCAAGCAAAATTGGTATTGTAACTGAAATATACCTAACAGAATAATATTGAATCGAAAAACAAATTGAGTTGGATATCAAATTGAACTGGGGGCTTGTGAATCGGAACTGAATTGCTTCTTGAATTGATTGAATTGATTTTTGTTTGTTTGTTTGTTTGTTTGATTTAAAGCCATTTCAGCAATTAAGGCTATTTAATGGCCAGGTTTTTGAATTTGTTCAGGAAATCAGTGGTGATACCCAGTCGTAATCCTAATGGTTGTCTTTTAGCAATACTGTTAGCAATAGCTTTGAATGCTTTTGTAATATTTTCTAGGGTGTTCCAACCTGGACTGTTGAACCACAGAGAGTATAGCTTGTACTTCACACCTCACAAAGTGGCAATTCTACTGTGCAGGATTGATTTAAACAGAATAATAAATGCTTCAAAATTAAATGAAACAAAACGGGCTCACATTACCCTATCTAATCAACAGAATAATTAGTAAGAATCTAATAATTCTCTTCTCTCTCTGCCTAGAGTGATCATATGAGAGAATCGGTTACACTGTTATATTAACAAGTCCAAGGTGAGCTTCAGAATTATGCAATTATGCATTTACTTTAGACAACTTATTCTATCGGCTTGGGTACTTAGTGCAGCTGACGTGCTTATCTGCTGGAAAATGCAATGCTTACAGTATCTATTTACGTTATCTATTAGTTCTATTTACGTTCCAGTAAAGTTTTATTTACGTTCCACGGCCACTCTCTCTCTAGCGTCTAGCCTTGGCTAAACCCGATTATGAATCATGAACAAAATCTGCAGTTTACGTTTATTCATTTAGCAGGCACTTTTATCCAAAGTGACTTACATAATGTCAATTATATTACAAGGGCCAGCGTGCCTGGAGCAACTTGGTGTTGAGCCTTGCTCAAGGGAGCAACGGTGGAAGCCAGGAATTGAACCCACAACTTTTCAGACAACTGAAAAGGCCACCAACTAGAATACGCAACTGTTTTGTGATCTATGATATGGTGAAACAGACATTCAGTCATGTACTTGAACTATTAGTAGCAGTTGAATTATGGAAGAAGGAGGAGGTATGCAGTATTGCAGTGTTTTTATTTTTCTAACCTCACACTCTCTAGTCTACACTGCCAGACTCAGTTGATCTAAATCAGCATTAGGCTAGTTGGTGTAAAGACACAAGCAGGCTTTTCTGAGCCCCTACGTCAGACCAGGACGAGCCAGCCGTACCACTGTGGTGTACCCGTCGCTCTGGTTCCTCCTTCTAATTTCCGCGCAGGTGCCTGTGGTTTCTGCGGTCGCATAGTTTCAAGACTTTCCCTGCACCCTCCTGAACATTTTCACAGCCTGTTTGCTTGCACTGTGCAAATATTTGACACCAGTACGGAGATGAGGGGCTTCATTAGGGTCTGGAACATCTTTGATTTCAGTAACTCCCACAGGAGGGCCGTTGCCAATTGCTAATCGAGGTGTTTCAGAGGCTGTAATCGACAGATGAGCTGTTTGAGTAAGGGCCATTTCTCTCCTTTTCAGGGACACAGGTTCACACACAACTTTGCATTCTGCTCTGTGGTGCAGCCTGGCAACAGGGATCTTATCAACATGACGTGTTTTGTGTCTGAATTCTGTCCTAGTTTGGGCAGCAGCAGCACTGGAGAAACTACACCAAGGTCATTTTCTAGATAAGGAGAACTGACTGCATGAGAAATTGTCAGGCACTGACCATCCCCATTTACTAATATCCATCCATCTGTTTGTTCCAATGCCATAACACATACAGGCTGATGCATGAAGTTGAGTTGAAAAAACCCCCACAAAATTACTGATTTCATTTATGATACAAATTGCTGGGATCATTTGACTCACACTGGTCTTTTTCTCTGTGTCCCCCAGTGTTCTCTTTAGAACCGCATAATGGTCAGTCGCTCTAGTCACATGTGTCTGCTTTGTCCAGCTTCATTCTTTGTTAACAACAAAACAAGTCTACAATGTGTGCATCAAGCCCAAAGTAGGTCAGGGTGACAGGGGGTCACAAAGTACGAAGGAAAGTACCGGTATGCATCAACAAGTATGCAGAGTTGATCATTTGGGAATAACAGGATGTATTCTGCTGCCACACAGACTAGAAGGTGAATTTTCACTCTGAAATGTTATCCTTAGTATAAAAACACCAAAGTCCTCATTTATCAAGAGTGTAGAAAGGATTCTAAATTCTATCTTACGAGTGGAATTTAGAATATAGAAATGTGTTTGTTGAACACCAACTACTCACTAGGGTCGTTGAGTTCATGGGCCTTGGAGAGCGAATGCCTCTTGCAGTTTGAGATTTTGGCCTGGTACGATGTCGAAGCTGCCGCAGTACTCCCCGCCAGCCCCATGCACGTCCGACCGCCGCTGTGCGGCATCAGCAGGTTACCGCGGGTAATGCGGGCGGGCGGGTTCATGACCACGTCCACGTGAGACGAGTGCAGGCCGCCGGCGGCCGCGCCATAGAAGTTCTTGTTGCCGAGCGTCAGGCCGCTATTCGAGCTGCTCGAGAGGGCGGGGGAGGGCTGAGTGGAGCGGATGGGGGGTCTGGCGTGGGGGGAGAGGGTGGGGTTCGCCTGGGACGAGTGCTGGTGGTGTGGGGGGAGCGACTCGGCTGGAAGAGCAATACCACAGTTCTGGCACTTGGTGTGGTCCTCGCTGCGTTTGCCACACTTCCCACACACAGAGAAGTACTCATGAGGCTGAAGGACGGGCTGCAGAGAGAGACGAGCAGACAGAGAGAGAGGTGGAGAAAGAGCACATACCATACGAGCACGAGAGATATGTTACTCAGTCATATTTGTATCTGTACACCGTTCAACTATTCAACATATTTTACATGGATTTGGCCAGAATTTATTGCTGGTATAATTAAAAAAGAAAAGAAAAGAATGCATCCATTTTACTACGAGCAACACAGAGTCTGACCTACAATGACACCATCAACACCAGACCAGATTGCAGGGAAGCAAAGTGTAAGATCACTTGCGAGTCTAGTGCACTTTTAACACATTAAATAATTAGCACACCCCAAGGAGCGCGACAGTTTAACTCTTTACCACTTCCTGCAACCAGTTCTCACATTATTAGCAAATGTCATAACACAGTAGCTGTAATGAGAAGCCTACAGCTTTCCCTCACAGTTTGACATGCTAGACCTCACAGGAAAGCTGACGTGTTAATCGAGCACTGTTACATAGT
>NC_055962.1:34852584-34975084 GCF_018492685.1 Alosa sapidissima | reverse complement strand
GTTAATATGCCTCTTTAAATGTAAGCATAGCTGGTGTTGTTTTAACAAAAATACTTATATGTTCATCTGTGAAAGTGCTTTAAGAGTATTGACTAAAATAAGACATGGTGCATTCCACATATCATGTGTCAGTTTCTTCAATTAATTTTTCCTATCAAGTTGATCAACTTTAGTGGCTAACAAATCAGTAAGAGGTTTGAGGTTGAAAGGTAGGCTGTGTTTTGAAGCTTACTGAATGACGTGCGTGGAAGACATCAAGATCTGTAAATATTTACACTTTAATATGTGAAAAGAAAAAGATTTACAGAAAATGTGCTCTCTTCTTTTGTGCATATTTGAGTTCCAGGCCTATATTAGCTAGCTAAGAAGTGTGTAATGGAGATTCTCCAGTTTACTCGTTTGCTAACAGCAGGCATGCGAATGAATCCAGCAGAGAAATGAGCATTGTTAAACCTTCCCAGTGTCATACACTTGATGTATCACCGTAGATGTGTCTGTTCATGTCAGAGTAGCATTGTCTTATTGAAGCAAATGCCATTTTGTTGGCTACCAAACAACTGAACCCTTCAACATTAGCAGGCCGAGGCCGCTCAACACAGGCAGACAAAACATCAGGATTGCACATTTGTCTGTAACGTTAATCTTGTCCAGTGCCCCTGGGCAATCTATGCATTACAGCCACCGTGTTCATTTAAAAAGCATCTAATGTGAAATCGCGAGTAACATTTATATATTCCCGTGGGCAGTATAACAGAAAACATACACTGTAAAACTGGATTGAGTCTTATTAGTATCGCTGACGTTAGCTAATCCAACGTTAGCTACGTACAATTACTTTAAACTGGCTAGTTAGCTCGCTAGCATCTTCATAGCTACCAAACTTGCAGACACCTCGAGCCGCTGGATTCGCGGAGGGAGGTATGCTAACTAATGTAGTCCAAGAATTAGTATAAGGTAAAGAGGTTGGATTATCATGACATAATAGAAATTCCCATTCGTAATGATCCATTATTGACAAATACGGAATAGAAATTACTGCAACGTGTGGTTCAACAGAAAACATTTCCTATCACAAAATACGAGTGTCTCGAAATGATAGCTGCCTGCTAACAATCAATGGTGAGCTTACAGCCAGCAGGCTACCCGCCGTGCTGCTGCACATAAATGCCTCTGAACCAGTTAGCATGGCAAGCTAGAATCTATCCCTCTAAAGAAATATTTCTACCGTTATAAATATTTTCGTTTCCCATCAATTGTCGTTGAAACTACAAATGTATATACATCTCAAACAAGAGCGATGCGATAGATGGAAGACGACACGAAATGGCTTAAAAGAAAAGCGTAATAGCTTACCTTCAATAAAAATGCTCTTGTGGGCCATGTTTACTCCATGTTGTCATCGACGGAGGATGAGTGCTCCTCAGTTCTCTAGCTACGTTGCCGAATGAGACTTGGCGCCTGCTGCTAGTTGTACACCAGAATGCAGCTCCAGTATTTTTCACTGTCAAGAAAATATGTTTTGTAATCTTCATATATATTTCAGAGATGGATGCATACAGACGTCAGTTAAACCAATATGTCGTTTTATATTGTATTTATGCATTGCACACCAAAATTCAATTTGTTTTAGAAGAGTTTAGCTAACGCTAGTGTGGCGCTGTCCACCCCTGTTGTTTGGTATTTGCTATATCCATCCTGCTGCTAGCTACCTCCTATGTGACCTGCCAAGTTTAGCTGTAACGTCAAATAACGTCAGTATGTTTTCTTCTACACGTTGATTATAAATGTCCTTTAAATTCAAAAATAAGAAATAAACGATAGTTTACAGTAGGCCTACTTGTCATATGTGTCAAAAAAAAGTGTCAAATATCTGATGGAGTGAATAAGTCCTGAAGTGGCAGAAGTTTCAGCCATTAGCAGGCGATGGAACAGGACAAATCAAAAGACTAGCTTCTGTTTTAGGAGACAGCTCTAGTAAATTGTAACATTTTTCTTTCCAGGCAAGTCCTAGCCTATGCATACTTTCTTAGTACTTATACTTACTTAGGTTATAAACATAAAAATACCAAGTTGGTTGTTATTTCCATAACTCATTATATGGCCAACGTTAAGTATTGCCCCGTGTGTTTGTTTTTGTACTGAAATTACCTCAGCACATAGGCAAAAGTCCACAATCTGAGGGCCAAAAATCAAAAACTACACTCTTAGGAAAGATATCGAGTCAATGCTCATTTAACTGGTAGGTGGCGCCAAATACCACTGTTGTTACACCCGAGTTACCAGTAATTACAGCTATAGCTGTGACTAGACATGGCAGGTAATAATGCTCTGATCTAGCAGTGGAAGCCTGTAGGCTAGACATTACATTATATGATTCTACTCAAATCCCACTGGTTTCAGGATCTGTCTACTCTGAGCTTTGCTTTTTTCTGATAAAACCTGACATTCTACACATGAGCAATTATGTGTGTACTCATAACTAGCCTACCTGACTTTTGCCCTAGTGCATGCACATGGATGTAGCCTACATGTTTCACCTGATTTTACACTGAGTTGGCTACTCCCACTTTACCTGCTCTCAGAATGTTTTTGATAGTAGGGTAGTCTACTATAGGCGATAGCTCTCATTTTGGTTTAGACCTAACGTCCAGACCTGGTCAAGATCTGACAGGCTAATATTAAGCATTTGCAGTATCTTAGGCCTAATATTCAGGCAAAGCAGTCAGAACATCAGATTAAGCCATTTTGCCATCCAGTGTTACAATTCCATAGACTTCACAAGTTTTCCTGAGACCTGATGCTTTTTCATGTTTTAGACCTGACTGCAAATCCACTTGGCAGAGGTTTTCCCAAAACCTGACAAACTGACCACAGAGCGACACTGAAAATGCAGCTGTCACGTTGTCAACAAGGCTGGATATGCTAGCAATTCTTTGGTTACAATGTATGTTGTGCATACAGCACCACCATGCACACACTTGTGAAATGCATATCTCTCTCACAATAGAATAAGGGCACCTAAATTGTTATCAAAACAATTAAAGCCATCCTTACACCAGAAGACAAGATTTGGGAAAGATTCTTGAAAGATTGAAGTCTTTTGAGTAAAGCTTGAATGGGGGGCATTTGTTAAAATACTCCAATATTTCAAAAATCTTTCCAAAATCTTGTCAAAGTCTTCTGATGTATGGGTAGCATAAACGGAAACTGTGTCATTTGATAAGCTTAATTAAATGCACTCATTTTGTTTCTAGGTTAGGCTGCCTTAGATAGATAGATAGATAGATAGATAGATAGATAGATACTTTATTGATCCCCAGGGGAAATTCAATTTACAGAACATACTGCAGGTTCATGATCAGTATGGATAATATGGAACGAAATAAAACTGCAAAATGTTGTCCAATTACTCATGTGATGATTTAATAGGCTCGGCAATGGCATGCAGGAATTCCGTCACTGCATATCCACCCACTGGGGGCCCAAGGTCAACTTCATAACTTACATATGTGTGAATCTTTTATGTGGAAACAAGAAACAAGTCACTGTTTGTTCTCATCCTCACATTGCAGATTATATCAAATTAACTGAAACAGTATTTCAAGTACCCCTTGGGGCATTATTATTGTGTATCCATTATTGGAGAAAATATTTCACGACACTAACAAGCTACACTTTTTTGCAAATTGGTAAAAAAAAAATCATGGCTTTACTGGTATACAATCTCCATTATTGTTATTCATTCAGTTTTAATTACCAATAAATGACAGCACACTGGAGTATGACAGTACAGTACATTACTCACTCAGTAACACCTTACACAGCCACAACATGTACATGGCATTATGACGGTCAGCAATATGGTTTGTGAGATATACTGTACATAGCCACAATAACATGTAGATGACATTACTTAAAATGACAGCAATATGTGTCATGAGATACACTCCCAATAAAGTCGATGACAACCTCAGAATAAATACTCATATTTTAATGTGATAAGCAGAGGTGTAGGAAATAGGGGAATCCCCTCATCAACACCACCACAACTTACTCCAAAACAAAATGAATCCATAATGCATGAAGTACAACATATTGTATGTTTTATTTATGAGTGTGAGTCACAAAATCTGCCTACATCCTACCAAGCAATGGCTCTAAGTGAAGAGACAGTAAAAGCCGAGTTATAGACCGTTAGGCGTAGTTGTAGGCTGTTATGCAAGAAATATGGCTTTATAACAACTTAAGTAAAGTTTGAACACACTATGGTAAAAATTACAGAATATCCACAGAATAACACCCCAATCTTTTTTCATGCTGCAAAAACGTTTTCCTGCTTTCATAATTGTGACATTTTTCTCTTGTTAAAATGGTAAATGTGTAGTTTTTTCCGTTCTATATGGCTCCTCTGAAGAACAGTCTCACAGTTTTTGATTGCATCAGATAAGAATAATAATTGTGTGCTCTCCCTACACCCTGTTGATCCCCCAATCTCAAACACCTTCCTGGTTGTAAGTAAACCTCAACTCAGTGGAAATAAAGAACGTGCCATACTTTGCACTCACATGGGGAAAACACATCCAAGGTGCACATCAGCAAAATGAACTGAATACAGTACAGTGCATCTCTTACTGTTTTGGTTCCACAAACACATAAAGCGTGACATGTAGGCCTACCTTTATTTTATAGCCTATTAAATACATCACAAAAATAGACCTTGTTGCCATGTGATCACTAGTGCTAGATATAGATATTCATCCTGTCATGCCACGGCTGTCATTCTTAATGTGACTATCAAACGCTAAGCCAGTGTGACCTGAACACAATGACACTATTAAAAAGCCATGTCGCATTTTCAATTAATTAAAGTAAATCAAAAAGTATTACATTATCATCTCAAGATCTAACCCTTTAAAAGAAGGATCTGATTTTTACTGCTTCCACCCCCCCCCCCCCCCCATTCATTTGTATGTTTGCTTATCAGCAGGAGAGTGCAAAAACTATGGGAGCGATTTTCATGAAACTTGGGGGAGGGGTGTTGTGGACCAAGGATGAACCCATTTCATTTTGGAGAGGATCCGGATCAAGTGTCTCATCCAGGATTTCCCCCACCTAATTGAACATTGGAAGATGTTCAGCATTGTTTAATGCTACACAGGGCGAGCTATACATGGGAGTGCATTTATCTTCTTCATTCTTCTGTCTGATTAAAGCACTGATCTGATTCTGATTCATTGGGCTGTTGGTCAGTACACGGTTTTGTCTTTTTAAAGCAACACCAAAGAGTTTTTTCTACCTTAAAATAATGTTTCCAAAATCGTTTCAGTGGTTCATCAACCCGTAACAGGGTGAACGGCACTTCTGCATTCGCTTCGCGGCCCTCTATCGGCTATAACCGCACTATGTAAGTTTGCCAGATCGGGTAGCGGATCTGTAGTTCGATGGAATGACACATAAGAAACTACAAATGTGACTTGCGTCTGATGTCGCAATACATCGTACTTTCATAAAATCATGCCACATATTCTACCTTGTCTGTGGACATTGTTATTTCCAAAGCCAGTGCTGGATAAACAAATAGTGCGTGCGACAGAGGAAAAGTTCTTTGGTGTTGGTTTAATTGAAATAAAACACTGTCAAGCAGTGTATACATGGTGCGGCTAATACACAGGAATTTACTGTATATGCATCTAGAACGTTCAAGCCCGATGCTTTAATTCTACCTTTCTGTCTATCGTGAGTAAGTGGAGTGGACATGTAAAAGCCAGAAGAGAATTGCTTTCGGAAAGCATTCCAAATCCAAATGGACACATAGAGTTTACTTAATGTTTCCTCCGGCACTGATATACGAAAGCAGAGACAACACAGTCCGATTTTCCTCTGGTTTGAAATATGATGACCACCTCAGAACATTAGCAGGAAGAGGAGGACATAGAGCCTCTCAGTGACTCAATTACATCTAATGAGCTTGGCTGACTCTCCACTCACTGTGGAATTGCTCTTAAGCTCAGCAGGGGATAGAGGACATCAGACCAAAGTTGTTCCAAATAGGTGTGTTTGCTTTTGCTGAATCAGTTCCATGCTTTTAGATCATGAAACACACTAACGCACAAATACAGTACTGCAGTATAATTGCCCTTCATAACCTACCAATGAGTATGTGTCACAACATTAAACTCCTGAGTAGTTTTCATGACCACATTCCATTTTTCCAAATGTAAATGTAACATTTCAGTTTGAAAACCACCATCTAAAGTATGACCTAAAACTACAGAGTTCCCCTTGTTTTGCAACAATCAACCGAGACAACCCATGACTTCATATGGGTGTGTATGGATTTTGAGATTCAATCAAAACACATTGAGCATTTTATTACCTCAGAGCAAGCACATCTGTGTCCATGATACTGCAAAGTGTTCGGTGTGTGTGTCTGTGTTTGCGTGTGTGCTGCAGTGTGTGTGTGTGTGTGTGTGCTGAAGTGTACGGTACATGTCATAATAAAGGAACTGGAATAACAAACACCTGCCCAGATTCTGGGTTTAGCCTTTACTCTTAAAGCAAGTACAACTGAGCAATGTGTCTGAGTGAACTGAAGCATTTCATCTGAAAAGCACCTTCTAAAGTGGTGGAATAATTCCTGAGTAAGAAGTGTCTTTAGAATGGAACTGATGGTTAATAGAACAATCCACTCTGTGAGATTAGTTGCATTAGTCTTAGTCTTACACAAGACATTGATATGGCCACCATTGTGTAATGCAACTTGTCTTGCACTCTTAGACGCAAGGTCACACAATGTACATAGCAAACACCGTAGTGTCAAACGCTGGTGCGTGTGATACCATGAAATCATTTTTAAATAATGTACCACAACCCTCTTGGCAGTGTCTTGTTTCACAATGTGGAGAGTAAAAACAAAATGTGAAAGTTTTTGATCAAAATATGATAATTGCAACAGAAACAGATCTTCTACAATATACAGATGACAAACAGATTGACTAAAATTCATATATAATGCATGTGCATGTATTGCATTTGTGACCAAGTGGCTGTATGCATGTACAGTTGATATTTTCCCCATCTGCCCAGAGACTGTTCCATTTCTAACTTTGCATTTTGCTGGAACGGTTAAGCTGGACTCCACTTGAATGGGGGAATCCGATGGCTCAGCTATCATAGAGGACTTGGAAGGCACATGCCTGAATCTCAGCTGTTAAATGCTATGAGTGCCTGAGAGCTCATCTTAAATTTAGCCCTCCTCCTCAGTCAGCCTCAAACTCCTCTCTGAGTCAAAACATAACACAGAGAGAGAGAGAGAGAGAGAGAAAGAGAGGGAAAGAAGATAGATAGGCTGACTCTTGACAAAAACAGACTGAATTATTCTTCTGGTTCACTTGGGTGTCTGCTGCTGTGGTCAGAGAGGAAAGGCAGAAATTAACTTCTCAAAGAAACAGTATAGTGATAAAGAGAGCAGCAGCTCTGACTGACCCCCCCCCCCCCCTCCCTCCTGGTCTCACTCACTCGCTCACTCACGCTCACCCACTCTCTTTGCGCTCACAGTCGGTGCGAGTCTCCCTGCTGGCTCAAAACTTTGTGAGAAGACAAAAGCAGGATCTCTCCAGAGTTAACATTTACAGTATCTCCCTGAGTGCCGCAGCTCTACCGAACAGAGAACTTGAGGAGCCAAAGGAGAGCAGAGGAGAGTATAGAGGAAGAGGAGTGGGTGTCTTTGTAAAAAAAAAGTGTTTTGGACACAGAGGCTTGGAAGTGAAGAGTTCTGAGGAGGGTTCTCTCTGTCCTTGTGCTGGTTCCTAACTCTCAGCAGCTGTTGCCTCTCAGGTGTGAGCTGTCGGCTGGACTTGGACCACTGTAGACAGGTAAGGCAGCGAACTTCAGTTTCAGTCTGTTCTAGCTTATGACATGAGAGCAAGATAAAAACACGCTAAACTGGTAGAGATAACTAGATCTGTCCTGTATATTGAAATTTAATAAACTGTATTTCATAGTCAGAAAGTGGTAGGTGACAGTGAAGGTTATGTCACTGAGAGATTAATGTAGTGTTTGTTTACAGACATATTACAGTCTGAAATAGCCTGTACTTTGCTTCTTTGACAGTGTATCAAATTGCTGGCTATTATTCATATGAATAAGAGGACCATCCACCATTGTTTGTGTGTGTGTGTGGTGCCTGTGAGTGTCTGTATGAGTAAAAGGGTGTCTCTGTGAGTGTGTGTGAGAGTGACTCATGAATCGTTCAGTGGGAAGCACATCATTTGAATCAATGAGTTGTGGAAGGGCTGTGGGATGTGCCGCCAGGCTGATTTTCAGTAAATGTTCCCCGCACTCAGGAAATGGTACATTAGAAAGGGAGCATTAATTGATTACATCTCTAACCAAAAGAGTGCTTCTGCTCATGCTCTGGGGAGCGGACAAACAAGGAATAAATAACACTTGAAGCGGCTGCACAGATCTAGATGCAGTGATACGCCATGGAACCATCCAGCTACTTTTACTGAACTTCAATATTTTGTCTGTGTGTGTGTGTGTGTGTGTGTGTGTGTGTGTGTGTGTGTGTTTTGGGGGCTGGAGGAGCAAATCCTCTGATGCTACAGAGGCCACCGCATGACGTCCTAAGCTAGATAAATTATTCTCTTGAGAAAGATTTAAAGTAGACACAGTACAGCTAAGCTTGGCGTTTCTACTGTTTACATTAGAATGGGAGGGCATAAAAAATAAGTTTCTACGTCTCACTCTGGACAGAGACGAATTCTTCAAGTGGCTTTTCACAAAATTCAGCATCCTCGGCTCTTGGAGGATTTAAAGCCAGATGAGATATGATCACAAACCACTCTCGGAGGATGATAATGAATTTGTTTAGTGTGCTGCCAGGGAACTATCTGGATGACAAACCTTAATAACAGACTTTGAAACCCACGCTTTGCACTCTCCCTTTCTTCACCAGTGTGGGACGCTTGAGAGTTCTGGTTAATGTGTACTTTTTGTTTGTGTCGTGAGACATAATTATTCTGTCCCCGAGGACCTGTGGGGGAGCACAAGGGGATCCCTGACAGACTTCCTGCTCTGTAGGCATACCATCAGCAGCCAGTGTTGTCGTCAGAAGGTGCCAACCCCCTCTGTCTTTTTCTTTTTGTTTCTGTGGTTTTAGGCTGTGAAACCAGATTGGGTATGCTTTCCCACATCTTGTTGAGAAAAACGTGTTCCATGATGGGCTTTTTCCTACCCGTTCCCCTACTTGTTTTTATGACACTCGATTTGGAACTACATTGTAGTCGAGGATAAAAAAAAACATTTGCAGTTGTTACTCTACTATGATATGGTGATATATGATTAGATATCTATTTGACAGTTTACTTGTGCCTCTAGTTCTGCTACATCTTGAAAAGATCTCGTTAGATCTCGTACGGTCAGTGTGAGGGAACGTGTTGAGTTGTCATTGTGAAGCTGTCACAGAGCAATAAAAAGTCATTTATCCCCTGTAATTCTCTGTAAATCTGCCCCAATATACCATGTCATTATACAGAGGTTTGTCTATTTGGTTTTTCCATTCCCTCTGCCCCCAAAGAGCTAGAGTGAGTTTAGAGACTATTGCTTGGGTAGCTCAGTAACATTAACACCAAGGAGCCAGAGTGGTTTTAGAGACTATTGCCTGGGTAGCTCAGTAACATTAACACCAAGGAGCCAGAGTGGTTTTAGAGACTATTGCCTGGGTAGCTCAGTAACATTAACACCAAGGAGCCAGAGTGGTTTTAGAGACTATTGCCTGGGTAGCTCATTTAGAGACTATTGCCTGGGTAGCTCATTTAGAGACTATTGCCTGGGTAGCTCAGTAACATTAACACCAAGGAGACAGATTTCCTTCCTTCTTCACATGCTCACTGACAGATAAAGGAAAAGAGATAAAGAGATGTGTAGCACTGCATTTCGGTACAGTAATCGGCTGATTGTGTTGCTTTAAATCATCCCTGTCCCTGTGCAGGAGTCCCTGTCACTGTTGACGTTCGCAGCCAAACGCTGAGTGATAAGACGCTGGGGGCCATGAGATCAGCCGGCTAATTCGGCTCTGCAGCCTCGGCATGGAACACACAGCAGCCCCTCTGGCTTTGTGTCCGGCCATTGTTACTATGACAACAAAACAAGGATGGGTTTGGGGTGTTTGCTAAGCTATTTTCTCTCGTGGACTGATGAGACACACGTAACTGTCAAGAGCACTGCAGTGTTAAGACTCTGGCTTGTGTATAAAGTCATAATGATCTTTCCAGCAGCTGAAAAGGCATGGAGCACAATAGTATAAATATTACTTCCATAGCTATAATGTGCAGTAAATATTTGGCCCTTTATATACAAACAGTGAGGCCTAGCAGTAACATTAAAGAGGACACCAAATCATTTGTGGTGTCTGTACAGTGTGACACCAGTCATCCAGTCACACTTAGGGGAGAGTGACTCTCTCATCTGCCGAGTGTCTCATCTAGACGCGTATGCACCTTTAACTGACTAACCCGTGGAATGTGACATTCACATTTGACCACCGAAGCCCCTCTGTAGAAACAGCGGTGAAATCATCAGCCGCTTATTGACTGCACCTAGGTGGCCGAGGAGCCATGACTCATGGGGTGGAGAGGCTCCCGTCCTGTGTGGTTTGTTGTGGTAATGGATACTTGTTTACACTCTTGGTCTGATGGGTATTATCATTTGCACCTCTAGAGCTGGCATGAGGAGGCCAAAATAGAATAGCAACATAGTGAGTTTGCTCAGGAGTTGGCATGATCGTATAGCCTACTGCACATGAGTGTTCTGTGGTTTGTGTGGTTTGTATGTCCAATGTAAACAGTGGCTATGACATAAGTCTTTTCTAATAAACAATGTTGATCACAAAAAAAATACTGCACATGAGTGGTAACATATGGATTGTGCTATTAATTAAATCAGTAATTCAAATGCTGTCACGCCATTGTTGGTGGATGCTGTATTGCTATGGCAACGGTGCTATCTCTCAGGATTTGTACCGTTTTAAGAGCTTTTTTTTTTATTTTAAGTCAGTTAGTGAATGTGTTACAAAGCACTTTTCAAGTAATGCCTTGCACACTGAATTTATTTTCCGCCGTGAGTTCACATGAAATTTATGTGTGTGAGAAAATGCTCTAAGGTCTATTTGCTAGAAGTTATGACACATTTGTTAGCAGAGAAGATAACCACAAATTTGCAAAAATGCTTTTGGGTTTATGTGTACAACTGGCCAAAAATGTTGACATAGACGGAGAAATAGACAAATAACACAGTCAGCAGTAATCCACCCCATTCTCTCTCTCTCTCTCTTTCTCTCTCTCTCTTACTCTCTCTCTCTCTCTCTTTCACCCACTTTATGAGGGAAGTGACTTCATCCCCATCCCATCAGAAAGGCATGTGAAACCAGGCTGTTCAAGAACTACAGTACATCTGGCCTGTGATGTCACTGCTATGGCCTGGCCAGCCCACTCTTGGCCCTTTTGAAGCGCGGCATTTAGGGATGGAACATGCCTTATCTATCTAATTCTTCTTCCACTGACAGCCGGCGCTTTGGTCAGATAGGATAGTAGGCTATCCACACTTCGGTCTGCTGCGAGAACTGGACGTTTCCAAAGTAGATAAAATATTTGCAGTGGGCTGTAATGTTTCGCATTCCAACGTTTTCATTTCATTTGCTGTGTAGCCTAATACAAAAAGACACATTGTGATGAAACATAATCGAATGGAAGAGATAAGATTCAGGAAAACTGTTCGACAGCACACAAACTCCCCTGTGCTGTGCTAGATTCTGGTTGTATATAGCTTTGGACCAGGCCAAGTTTACAGCCTCTATTTTTACTCCACCATTCAAAAGAATCCTCTCTCTTGTCCTTCACCCCTCCTGCTACCCTTGTACGGCAGCAAGCACTGACCTGTCTTATTTAATTAGAACACTGAGAGAATTAACATATGGACAGAGGTGTTGGTGACATGAATCAGTGCACTGCTCTGCACAACAGAAACTGTGCATGCTGTGTTTGTGTGTGTGTGCATGTGCTTGTGTGTGTGTGTGTGTGTGTGTGTGTGTGTGTGTGTGTGTGTGTGTGTGTGTGTGTGTGTGTGTGTGTGTGTGTGTGTGTGGTGCAGTCCATTTCTTTATGGCATTTCCTCTTTTTTCCCCACTTGTGTGATATGGTACAAGCATCCTATCTGGCTTTGTTCTAGTGTCTAGTGTGTGACTTCATAGACGCCATTTGGAACGTTCTAAATGATGTCAAATGATGGTCGGCCAGGAAACAGCAGATGGCTATCATGCACTTGCCCAATGAAACAGGAAGTGCTTAGTCTAATGTAGACCGCTGCAAAGAGTCCTATATTTGTGTCTCCTGCTTGGAATACTACAGATTGTAATCTAACCTCAGCAGAGATATTCTGGTCCTACTGTACTAATGTGTCATAGGAATAGGCTACATTATGTCCTAATGGTAGACAGACAGGCATGTTGGATCCCTGCTTATCTTTATTCATCTGAAAGTGGAAACATGCAGTGGTTACATATGAGATTGCATCACAGAATAAACATGAACTCCATGCTTACAGTGGACATCTCTGTAGGAAGCAATATATCTTAGCCGAACATAATTGCAGCAAATACATTTTACAACACAACTCCCTCAGCTGGAAGAACCTCTAAATCAGACAAAACAAACACCAGCTAAAGCAGAAAAATCACCACACAAAATCACCACGATCCTTTTCACTGGACAGCACTGGCCAAGTCTAGAGGACCGTTTCTCTCCGCTTGCAGTTGTTTTCACTCGGGCCAGCTCTCCAGGACCTCCCAGGCCCTGGTATTCCCATCCCGCTGTGGGCTTGGAGGTCAAAGAGGTCACTCTGTCTGGCGGCCGCGGGCGCTGCTGACACAGAGTGGTGGAAGACTGGCTTTATGGCGGAAACCTACAGGAGCCTCCCTCAGATGCACGGGCTGTGGATTTATGCCCGGAGGAAAAAAGCACTGACTCTCCAACAACTCCCTGACCCAGTCCTGAACTCTGAAACATAAGTCTCGTAGGGTGTCAGAATATAATACACCGGAGCGAATCGCAGACTCGCCCTGGAGACGCGCGGCTTTAGCGCTGTAACGAGGACCCAAACAAATCCACCCCCCCACCCCCCTTTCTGCAGTTAGTCGCAGCTACAACTCGTTTCCGATGGACACGAGTTTGTCACACCATGTGAGCGAGTTTGTTTTTATGGAGTGTTGCATAGCAATATTCCCACAGAATTCAAATTCAATGTCTTGATGGATGAAGTGTAGGGTTAATGATGAGGTGTGACCTTGCGCTGCGAGTTCTACTCTTGTCGTCACACAGGGACATTAAAAGGGCCACTGATGTGTTTTTTTTTTCTGGAACTTTCTCTTTCCGATTTCTGCAAGCTTTTTTCAACTTTTTTCCCCCACTATGAGATGAAATGTCTGCTTTGCTGAAAGGAGGTGTCTGCACGCAGGACTCCTCAGAAAGTATTTCTCTCTCTTTTGCCTTATTTAGTCACATTCCTGTCTTCGCTTGGCTGAGTCAAAATCTGTTCTGTGGGGTTATTTTGCTAAAGGTCCTCGGAGTGGTCCATCCACTGGCGGATGGGTTATACTCTGGGCTGCCTGCTACCTGTCCTCACAGTATTGTGCTTCACAGAACAAGACCACACTGCACTTCTGACCACAAAAGAAGAAAACATTTTCCACTCACTTCCTCAAACTCATACTCTGCAAATTCCTCACTGAAATCTAAAACAAAGAACCCCATACAAACATGTTTTGGCAACATTTTTTCTCTCTTCCATCTTAACATGGTGTACACAAGAAGCATATTTCTATTATAATTGTCTTTGAGACTTGAGACAAGGATGACTATCATTACCCTCTTGCAGTATAAAAATGCTTGCATTGGCCAATTTCCAGGCACACTGCCTAAATTAGGCAGGTTCACTTGAAGCACTTTCCCTTTCACTGCGAACACAACATGTGCGATGATGACGGCAGGTGGATAATGTCAGAGGAAGGCAGCCACCCAGTCCCCTTTCGTCTGTTTATATCCCTCCTATCAACTATTACAGCGATGCCTCTTGCTGGCCCCAGATCAGACTTTGTTTCCCAGTTAAGCCCTGCTGTCATTCCAACAGGGAATGTGGTGTGTGTAAAGTCGTTTGCGTGTGTGAGCAAGGCCGTGGCTCCAGCAGTACGCACTGTGATCGTGCTTTATTTAGACGTCTTTGAATGTCCGTGATGGCGCATGGCACGCCGACAATGTCCGCTGCAGGGGTCTTGGGAAGTGTTAATAACTACCAGGAGAGCAAGCAAGAATCCCACGTTCAGTCGGCGGGGTTTGTTTATGCTGAGGTGGGCTGGCTTGGGTGTTGTGTTGGTGGGCATCAGCAGGGGGGTTGGGGGGGCAACTAGAGAACTGCCATTTGTTGTCTGATAAACGGATAGCCATCTCTGTGTCTCTTGTGTGTGCCAAAACACAACTAGGGTGAGGCCCTATAAATACTCCATTTCACCAACAAACAGCTGTGCATGCCACCCATGGGCCCAATGTCCAAGAATGAGCGAGGTTGTTGGGGTGGTGTGTGTGTGTGTGTGTGTGTGTGTGTGTGTGTTTCTGTCTGTCTTGTCTGTCTGTTTTGGTAGGGGGGGAAGTCCAGTGCCTCTTTGCCCTCCTGATAATGTCCATGAGCAGAATGTAAGCCATGTCTATGTGTCATATTTGTCATATATATTCCAACATTGAAGCAGATGACGATGATTATGATGAAATTTCTAGCACAGATGATCCTGTTGGCTAAAAATATGCCCTGCTCGATTTAGAGTGTTGAGCTCTGAGGCAATCCTCCAAATTCAAGGTGATTATAAGTCAACTGACTGGGTGGTTGAAAATAGTGTTATTTTGAGATTTGTTGGACACGGATTAAGTATGTTGTAACATAAAACATGTTAATGTGCAATCTGAAAATAATACAGAAAAGACCACCATGAGAGAAATATGAAGCAAATGTTAAGAGGTAGAGTTGTATCTCTGTAAATGGAACACACTGAGCTTACAACTTAAACAACAAAAAAAGGCTGATTCTGGCAGACTAAACCCAAATAAATGTTACATATGATTTTAATATTACCCACTGGCATTTAATAATATTGTCTCACTGAAAGAAAGGATGTTTGTATTTAAGGTCATCAAAACAGACTTTCATGGTGCTGGTTATGTTTAGACATCGCAGCTATAGAAACTGTCTTGTTACAATATCATCATAACTGTTGCTGCTCTTACCAATACATCTGAGGTATCTGAGACATTGCTTTTTGTGTCAACAGTGCTCAGGGCTGAAGGTTTTTGAGCAAATCAAGCTGACAGTCAAAATGAAGACAGCCTAAATGGCTGTGCCCACAGGAGTGGTTGGCAGCTTCCCTGTAACAACTATTAATAACCATCGGCACTTAACTGACTGCTGCCATTCGGCGGCCAGGATTTTCCCAGCTGAAGTCACATGCTGGTTTCATCAGAGCCCGGTGGCCTAGCCTCGTTCGGCCTCAGTGGCTTCAACATACTTTTCCAGAGAGGGCCTTGGTGTTACTGCTGTGCTGTTACTCGACCCAGGCCCCTGTGTGTGTGTGTGTGTGTGTGTGTGTGTGTGTGTGTGTGTGTGTGTGTGTGTGTGAGTGTGAGCTGTGGGGCTCCTTGTTTCATCATCACTCCCAGCAGCACCATAAAACGTCTTGCACACACACACACACACACACACACAACACAACACACACACACACACACACACACACACACACAGCGCAGGCTGGTTGCGTTCTGATTTATGTCTGACCTTTATGAATCAGCACAAACACACACAAGACGTTAATCATCCTATCAAACGTCCACGCCAGACAGGACCCACAACACACACACACACACACACACACACACACAGGTCCGCTCGGTTCAGCTCAGCTAAGCTCTTGGGGTGAGAGCCTTCCCGCCACTACTTTCTCAGCTGTTCGTGTGTGTGCGTTTAGTGACGCCATCGAGTCATAAGACGCTGCAAGGGGGGGAGTGGGGTGTGTCTGCTCTGTGGTCAGCCGACGCGATGCACCTCTCGTGGGCTCTGTCCGTACACAGTGTGCACACAGGTTTCCCACTGCTGCCTGGTCTCTGATCAGTGGCCAAAGAAGGCAAGAGCGAACGCTCCCCCAGGTGTTGGTGATGCAAAGGAAAGTCGACTCTTTTGTTCAGTGTGACCAGTGGAAACAATGGCCTCACATTCCCTGATTAAAACGCCGCGCGACGTTGCTCATACTTGGCAAGGCCCGGTTATTGCTCTTGACAGTCAAGTGGCGCCCCGAGTTTCTGATCGAGTGCAGGAAATATATGATAGGCCTGGAGTGTGTTGGTGTGCCATCCTCTACAGAGAGACCAGCTATATAACACACAGCGAGACCAGCTTCTCAAGTCTCCCTCCTAAACCATTAAAAGTGAGCAAGTCTGATTCAAACACAAATAAAACTTCATAATTCATCACCAGGAGAAATTGTTTTTGAGTTTTTGAGACCTACAAAAATACCTTTTTTCTTTGTGAAATAACTTTTATGTCAATGTTTGGAATGATTTTAATTTTCACTGAGCCAGACATAGAGTAAATCACAATTTAAAATAGGCCTACCATGTGGAATATAGTCCTCATGTGAATGATGGACATGTGAAACATTTCAAGCCAATCCAGTATGTGAGGGGAGCTCAAAGGAGACTTGCTTGCTCAATCAGAAAACAACAAAGGTGATTTGTACTTTTATGAGTTGTGGACAAGGTTGAGATGGAAAGCGAGTCTCGTTTGTCTCTCACTGGACTTCACTTCATCACTGAGGCCGAGACAGGTTGTCTCCATGAAACTCATCACAGTGTGCTGAAGTCATGTTTGGCCCTGCAAGATGACAATCTGACAAGTGGAGAAAGCAAGCCAGCATGCTGAACACATACACACACACACACACACACACACACACACACACACAGCAAAAGTGTGTGAAATTCGATGTAGTATGCACGCCAGGTAGCTAGGTGTAGAGTAAACGTGTACGCGACAAGAGCCACACGTTGAGCAGATCGGAGCAGACTTTTGCTTTTTTTACCCTTTAGACGGACGGAGCGTTTTTAAGATTACCAC
The DNA here is from genome assembly GCF_018492685.1 of Alosa sapidissima. Classification (NCBI taxonomy): domain Eukaryota; kingdom Metazoa; phylum Chordata; class Actinopteri; order Clupeiformes; family Clupeidae; genus Alosa; species Alosa sapidissima. The sequence goes on along the minus strand of NC_055962.1, from coordinate 34,957,873 downwards.
TCTGGAAGGTGGTTTCACTTTTCTGCGTTTTTAAGGCCCAAAAACGCTGTTGCCGTCTAAATGAAAGGCCCATCTGATAAAGTATTTTTGTCGTTTTCACCCGTGAGCGTTGTTGTGTAAACAGGGCCTAAATGTCTCACTGAGTATCAGTGTGTAAGCTGTTTTTTTTCAACTAAATCTTCCGCTAAATCTTGCTTGTCACACAATTTTCTAAACATGTCTTTCGAACGGCATAACCCCACACCAAATCTGCAAAACACCATTTCTCATTGTTTGACTCAGTTTTCAATTTCCTAAAACACATTTTGCAAAACACCACACAGAATTTTCTACCTAACACACAAAAAATCTAACAGGAAGTAACTTGATTTCATTTTTCAAACACAACCTATCAAAATGCCACACTTATTCGCCACTTATTCACACTCAGTCCTCAATGTACAAACACTCATTACTTTACTAGACACCATCCAATCATTGCTCTGTAGGCCTATGAATAGATATACTTTATAGACCCTTTGAGTCTGTTCAGGTTACTGGTTGAAATGCGATGATTTCTGGTTGAAATGTTCAAAAACAATGCAGATATTTTGAAATGAAAATGAATCACTTTAGCTTAATGTTCTACAAAAAGTCGACTTAACTCCATGTACATCTTTCTTGAATTTCCCCTTGGGGATCAATAAAGTATCTATCTATCTATCTATAATCTATCTATCTATCTATCTATCTCTATCTATCTACATCTGGTGGGACCACTCATTGTATTTTGCTGTACACTTCACAACTGTATACTTTACAACAGCAAATTATTTGGGAAAAATCACTATTTTTGGTTTCACATGGTGTATCCAAAATGTCATTATGACAAAAGTGTTTATAATGTGAGGCAAATATTTGCTTTAGAGATGTGTTCATGGCATTTTGAATGTTGTGTGTCATTTTGCTGGAGATTTAAGGCATTTTGTGTGAGCAATAGTCGGCTTTGTGTGTAGAGTTTTGAAAAATAGACACAGAGTTTTGAAAATGTGTGTCAACAGTGGTAAAAAACTGTCAGATGTAAGTTGGAGTGGTATCTTATAATTTGCAGAATCCACTCCTTTTCTATCTTTTCTTTTCTATCTATCTTTTGATCCTGTGAGGGAAATTTGGTCTCTGCATTTATCCCAATCCATGAATTAGTGAAACACACACAGCACACAATGTACACACAGTGTGGTGAAGCACACACTAATCCCGGCGCAGTGAGCTGCCTGCATCAACATCGGCGCTCGGGGAGCAGTGAGGGGTTAGGTGCCTTGCTCAAGGGCACTTCAGCCGTGCCTACTGGTCGGGGTTTGAACCGGCAACTGAACCTCCAGTTACAGGTCCGAAGTGTTAACCACTAGGCCACGGCTTCCCACTCTTCAGCCAGAGAGCACAGTAGAATTAATTATATGTTACATTACATTACATTTAGCAGACACTTCTTTATTAAAGTGACTTACATATGTCAGCTATATTACAAGGGATCACATTGTCCCCAGAGCAACTTGGGGTTAAATGCCTTGCTCAAGGACACAACGGTGGAAGCCGAGAATTGAACCCACAACTTTCAGGCTACTGCACGCTAGCCCAGCTCCTTAACCACTACACTACCACCGCAAAGACTTTGCAGTGAGGTCAGTTAATCAATAGCATCATATCATTTTAGGGCTTTTGGACATGACTATGTGCCTAAAAGTTGCCCCATGTATCAGTGGCGGAACAAGTCAGAGCCGGGCCAGGGGCGGGTCACATGACCGGGCCCTTTATTAAACTCATCATAACATAATTTTACAACATAGGATACACATGCCCGCAACAGCGGGTCTTACAAGCGTCGGCGCCACGGAGAGCAACTATGTAATTTTGAAGTCCATCGAACGTACATGAAGTGTAACCAAGAGAACAACAAAAACATTAGGCTACATGACCCCTAATAATAAAACAACAATAATACGCAGCACTATTTGAAGGGCATACGACGAGCCTTGCGCTCCGCGAACTCGTCCACGATGCGCTGTGTAGGCCTATGTCCATTTTCTTTGCTCTCTCATTCTCTATGGACAACATGGCAAGTCCACTCAGTCTCTCCTGTCCCACTGTGCTCCTCAAGTGGTTTTTAATGGTCTTTAACTTGGAGAATGAACGCTCAGATGTTGCAATGGTGACGGGAAGAGTCAAAAATAAAATTAGGGCGGTGCAAATCTCACTGAATGCAGAAGTTAGGCTACTGCTGGATGGTTGCATTGGCGGAGCGAGGGGGTGGCTTCGGGGGCTCAAGCCCCGAATCTCTTTTTAAAAGCCCCGAATCTTTTTTGTATGTGTTTTCAATTTCCAACGAGTTCTAATTTAACTTCCCCTCGGTTTCTCTATAAATGTTACAAAATGTAGCCTAGGCCTACTATTTCTGAGCAAATATTCCTTACTTTCAAAGCCCAATATTGACAGATAATCTGATTTCCCACACGATGAGTTTAGGCAATGCCAGAGCCGAGATGTAGCGGTTTACGTCATAAACCTGGCAGGAAAGTTCAGAGCGGCGCAGTCAGTTTAAACAGCAAGCCGGTAAGAAAAACTATTGTCAAGACATTAGGCAATTAGGCTACTGTACCCCGGAATACAAAAATAAACTTCAGAAAGACAGAACGTTTGTTGTACTGTATTCTGTAGTCTGAATTCTGTAGTCTCAATGACCGAATCAGTATACCCGTTGTCAGTTGAGTTCGTTCAATTCATTTAGGCTAGCCTAGGCAAAAATATGAAACGGAGATGTAACGTAACGGCGGGATTTTGAACTTGCATGTTTCATGCATTTTAGGGCAAAAAATACCATGGGATTGATGTGTTCTCCATTTGAGGAACGTAATCAATTGCGGACGTGCACAGACTCAGACACAGAGCGCATAGGCCTAGGTTAGGCTACTTTCACTTTCTAGAGCGCATTCATTAGGCTATGTAGCCTAAAAGATGCTTCATACCAAAACAATGTTAAGATCAAACATTATCAAATGTATCATGGCGTGTTGTCACAAAGACTTCGGGGAGACCGGGTATGGTTGTAACATGGGGGGAGTTGTAACATCACCAATTCCACCAATCAGGGATAAGATATGAGCCATGTGACAGTTTCTGACTCCTCAGACTTCCTTAACGATCACACGTGGACATTTTCAAGTTGTTAGTGCCATTTATCCCGGAGTAAGGAGAAAAATTCAACATCTGAGGTAAGAAAGTAACTTTTTTTTTTTTGATTTATTTTTTTCTAGTGCTTTTACCATTGTAGATACAGTTGTATGAGTTACATCAGGTCAAACTATAGTTTCTCTAGTAAAGAATGGTGTAGCTCTCTCTTGCTAATGTCAAAGCACCATGCTAATACAGCTAGCTAAACAATGGATGACAGTGGTGGGGTAGGTTGTAACACATTTTTTGAATATGTTACAACCTGTGGAATGGGGCTAGTAGACCCATTTAATGTCTGTTTAATTTCATCTTTGTATGTGTGACTGTTCAGCCCTCTCTCTCTTTCCATGAGAGACACAAATACATACACACACAAAAGTATAAACGTTGTGGTTTTTATATTTAGTTTAAAACGTTAATATGATCTCCATTCTCTATGTGAAGAACGGATTGTATGGTATACAATATGTTGGTGAATCTATTTTCACACCCTGTGTACCCTGTTTATGCAATAAATCAGTATATCAAATGGAATTCCATTGTTTTTCTGCATTTTTTTTTACCTATTACAATCTACCCCAATAGGTGTTACAATCTACCCCAGTAGTAGGCCTTCACACTGTACTTGTCATAATCTCACAAATTCTGTAATATAGTTGAAGAGATTTAAATGGTTGCCACTTGTAGTAGACAAATGTGGATACTTTGCCAAAAAGTTCCAGAACTGTAGCTTTAAAAGTAGTTTTAGGTGCTGAAGAAAAATGTGTTACAACCATACCCGGTCTCCCCTACTCCAATTAGAAAATCGAAACCAAAATCATGTAAGTGTAAGTGTTCTCTCATTGACGCCTGTAGGAGACAATATCGTTGATCCAATTTTGTAAATGTGCACGTCGTAAAGTTCAATATGAGAGTTAAAATAAAGCCAGTCATACAGCAGAACATTTTATTCAATATTTTACACCTACTAAATCATCAAAGTAAATTTCAAAACTTTTCAGCAACCGTGAGTCATAACTCGTCCTGACTGGGGCAACCTATAAGCCTAATACGTCCCACTCTGCTGAAAATGATTGAAAAGAAACCGTTTGCATGATCTTAGCTCCTCCGGCCTTGTGCTGTGGGAGAGGCCCGTCCCACCTTACCCGGAGGTGGGGGAGGGGCGCCCTCGCACCGGGCCCTGCGGGTCCCGGGCCGGGGGCGTGCCGCACCTCCCGCACCCCCTCAAGCTCCGCCCCTGCCATGTAACATCACCTTAACATCTTGTTTGTATTTGCCATTTAGAGGAAGGGAGGGTAGGGTGTTAGGGTAGACTGAGTACAGTTGAGACATGTGTACAGTTGAGACACCTTAAATATCTTGCTTGCACAGCAAGCCCAAGTTGTGATTTTTGCTATGCACATGCATATTAGTGCCCTCTTTGATCATGGACAATTTGAACGACACAAGTATCTCCCATCCAAGGATATCGGCAAGTGTTTTTTTTCCAAAGTAAGAATTTCACTTCACCATGCACCTTCGACAATAAATAGCTCATTACACTTATGTTACTGTTAAATGTAACTGGTATCATTACAAACATTATTCTGTGTCCTAAAAACTGGCATATTTTATGGCATTGTGCCATGTAAGGTCGTTGCAAAATCTAGAGAAATGTGTGAAGTGGTCAGCGGGGGACAATTGAGACACACATTGGATTGTGTTAGGCTACTTGAACATTCCATTTGTAGGCTACTGTTCGCTATCTGTTCCTGTGTCACATTTTGTTCATGATGTATTCCTTTTAACCAACGCTAATTTAAATGAAATGAATGAATTTGAACTACAAACACTTTCCAATTGCTATGTTTTTATTTATTCAACTTTCCAACTAACGGTTAGTTAACTATACATCATTAAAGATGGGTGTCTCAACTGTTTCAGGTAGGTGTCTCAACTGTACTCTATAGTCTATAGGGTAGGCCTACAGTTGAGACACAGTCAAGACAAAAAATACACCTTATGTTTTTGAGCTAATTGTGGTATTATTGATTTATAATATTTTAGTCTACAAGCTAAGGAAATGGCATGTGGAATATTGTGTGGAAAATCACTTCTTTTCAGTATCTATTTTTTGTTTGATTTTGTGTGGGCAAAAAGTGTCTCAACTGTACTCAGTCTACCCAATGCACTTGCTGCTCAGGTCTCCATCTCTAGAGAGTCATCTGGCCCCAGATGTCAACGGAAGAGTTATGTCACATATCTAATCACAGCACACACCAATATGTTCATTAGAACTAGAAAAACACAAAATTACCAAAAAAGCAATGTTAGTTTGGGAATTGCTCCAGAATTGCACAGTGAATGAGTCAGGGTGACAGGTTGAGTGTGTATGCTATCACAAGGGAGGAACGGCGGAGATGCTATCCCTGCTATTGATTAAACCTCCTGAAGTCATAGCTGAAACTAACGGCTGAGACTGTGAGCAGCCCTACTTCATCTCTGTCGGAGTGGCCTCTCGGCTGGCTGCGCACCACATCTCTCTCTGGGGGGAAATCCCCCTCGCAAATCACGGCAAGCCTGCTATAGACTCGCAGCGGTATTAACTCTGGCGTGTGTCTCGCAAAAGAGATCATATGGAAGCATCTGTGTGTGAGCGGAGCTTTACCTAACTGACAGCTGCGTTCGAAGGAAATGGCTGAGCTAATGACTTGCTCAGCTCCCCCGCCACAGACACATGCATGCAGGATAAATATTTGGGTTGTTTGGGAGGAAGGAGAGAGAACTGGCAGAGGTTTGTTTTGTTACCCTCAACTAGGCGAGCTGGGCACTTAGGAAACATCTGTGTTAGCCTGATGTTGCTCCTACTGGAACAATTCGGTCTTAAAGCTTAAATTATCACCCTATGTGATTGACCACATCCCCCTATACCTCAACAATTCTTAGAGCGGGATTACAACTAAAGTGTTAGGGACCCCTGTTAAAGTAATGTTAGAAGCATTTGCTAGTTGTAGACCATGGTTATAGCCTATTCAATAGTTTTGTAAATATGGGAATATAGCCTACAACTGGATGCCATGAGAGAGAACGAAGAGAATATACGTAATTAGCCTCTTTTAGTAAGACCTTTGCCCTTGGCCTTTAGCTGTAAACGTTGCCAGCAGTTAAAAACACACAGGGGAGAACACAATTTCTTAATCATTGGGGCGAATCCACACTCCCAGTGTTTACACAAAGCCCTAGTTGGCCACCAGAGTTGAACTGATGATGGCGAGCCATCCTCAGTTTTCTCATGTTACACATTTATGTTGTTCGGAGTTGGCCAATGACTAAGTCATAATGCAGTCTTGACCACTGAGCTGATGACTCACTCTTGCAACTGAACACACCTTGGCAAGCTTGGTGGAGAGACTCATATTGCAGTGGCCTATAACAACAACATGTTCTCTCCTATGCTGTGAAGAAACTCTTCTCTATTGTCAGTGATGTCTGTATTATCTACCACATTGGTAAAGATCAGTCCTGCACCGTGGAAGTGTTGATTCATTTTTAATTTATTTTTTAACTTTTGTTTGTTTGTTTGTTTTGTTTGTTTGTTTTGTTTCTGGTGCTCTCTTCAGAATTGAGGTGAAACATGAGGTCACGGAGTAGCGCCATGGAGATCCCTGACAGGGGTCAACTCGAGATCGCACAGCCGGCTCGCAAAGCCTTCCAGAAAGATGAGGACGGCGGGAAAGGAAACGCGCCGGAACCCACAAAGAGAAACGTGAACGAGATCAAAGAGGACAGAGCTGTCCCCGGGACGGCCAAACGAACACAGAAAGGCCCCGAGAGGGGCAGCAGCGGTGGTAAGAGGAAGGTTGCACTGGCGGACCTCTCTAAGGAGGACCTGGTCCGACTACTGGGAGTGATGGAGGGCGAGGTGCAGGTGAGAGGTGGTGTGTATCAACATTCATTAATCAAAAGTTAAAGGTCAGACTCGTGGTGTGTATCAACATTCATTAATCAAAGGTTAAAGGTCAGACTCGTGGTGTGTATCAACATTCATTAATCAAAGGTTAAAGGTCAGACTCGTGGTGTGTATCAACATTAATTAATCAAATATTAAAGGACACACTCGTTGTTTTCTCAAACCATGTTTTCTAATGGTGGTTGTTGTTTTCTGGTAACTAAAAAGCACTAGTAGGTTGTCCCTACAGCCTCAAAGTTCCACTATAACAGGCAAATCATCCCCTTAGAGCTCACAGTCTGTTACAGCCAGGTGGTGTGATCTGATTACATGTAGATACCTCAGCTATTCCTGGGAGTCGCTCCACTCCCTACTCATGCTCACCTCATGGGGGACCTGAAATGAGGCTAAACCAGATGTCTAAAGGCTAAATACGTCATGGGCTTGATTTTGACCAGTGTTTAGAATGTTAATGATTCACAAATTACATAGGCCCAGTGCTCATAGGAGGATGTTAGTGCTGTCAGTAAAGCACTCTGGAATTGGTACTGTGTATCTCTAAATACAGCTGTCTCATTTAGGAGGTCTTATGTGATTCATGATGAATATAGTAACATCATTCACAGTGTCACACTTTTCAGGAATGCTGTGGACATTGTGAGTAGAGCTCCCTCTAATGGAATAACAGCTGCTTTACAGATTTAACCCTACAAAGACTCAGGTTATTACTTCCACCAGAGATTATGTTTTCAGTGCAGTTCATCAATCTGTTTGTTTGTCAGCAGGGTTACGCGAAAACCCCCGATAGCACCCCGACCCTTGATAGTCAAGACATTTAGCGAAGGGGTATTGCATGGGGTTCATGGAATTGTGGAGCAGCAACCCATTATTTTTCACTCCTCCTTAACATTCCGACATATGGCATTTGGCCTTGGCAGAGCACTCTCCAGTCTAACCCTGTAGTAATAAATCCAGTCTGTAATAAATAAGAACTAGTAGTTATGTCCAGTTATGCAGCAAAATATGTTTGTTCTGCTCAGTACCCCTTATTGGAGCAGTGGGAGTTTCATATCTATCTGGTATTTCAGTGGCTTCAGACAAAGTCCTTTTAGGCAAATCCCTCCACTCGGCGGCCATATTGTACTCATCGGGCATCCTATTCGGCAGAAATGCGCGTGCGCAAGGCTTCACGACACCAACCATGCTCCAGCGTCGAGTTCACACCACATGATTGGCTCAATGTATACACATGTCGACATTTTGGCGAGGAAGGGGTGGGATATGTGTAGACAACGGCCATATTGATGTTACAAACTAGCCCCATGCATTAGAAAGTCTCTGCTTCAGACACATCAGTTTCTATGTTAAGGCTTCCCATATGCTAATTTTGAGAGAAAGTGGTTGGATGTTGAAGTGTATACTGGATAAGCCATTATCATTTAAATGAAACCTCTCTGCTGGATGTGTTCTGCTCTAAGGCGAGGGAGGACATCATCCAGATGATGAAGTCCGAGCGAACGCGACCAGAGGTGCTGGAGGCCCACTACGGCTCGGCCGCACCCGCGAAACCTCTACAGGCGCTCCAGAGGGACGCCCTGATGACCAACAGCAAGACTCCCGCAGACGACGTCTACGAAGTGCCCATGGCTGAGGTGAGGGAATAACAAAGGGAGAGGCTTCTTTCATGTGGCTCTTTACTCTGAAAGATACCATTACAAAATTGAAAGTTTGAGTTTGCAGAAATCATATTCATTCATATAGTTATGGAAACCTTCAAAATCTCCACCAATCGTCTGATTTTTCATTATGGTGCAACTGTATTATGCCTTTTTTTATTCACAGTAGCATACACTGTGAAGAAGCCACATATTTAGTTAGTGTGTCGTGCTGTCCTTGGGGACTCACAATGACCCTGGTGATGATGGTGTTGTGTCCTGCAGCCATGTGAGTTGAGAGTGAGTGTCTCTCGTCCTCCCCTCAGCTGGACCGGCTAGAGAGCAAGCAGAGGGAGACGTACCGCCGCATGCTGGAGCAGCTGCTGCTGGCGGAGAAGTGCCACAGACGAACGGTCAACGACCTGGACAGCGAGAAGCGCAAGCACACCGACTTCATCAACAAGAGCGACGACTTCACCAACCTCCTGGAGCAGGAGAGGGAGAGGTGTGTACTGCAGATTTGTGTGTGTGTGTGAGCTGTAGGTGTTTGGAAACGTGTGTGTATGTGTTGGAATCTGCATGTACTGTATGAGCGTTATGTGTGTGTGTGTGTGTGTGTGTGTTTGTATGTATCTGCAGCACTTTTCAGAATTATTGGTACCTTTATTTAATATGAGTGAAAAATGCTACTGAACACTCCACTGTTTCACATCACATACTGTTATTGCAAAGCAAATTAAGAAAAAAGTATGAATTCCATATGAGCCCATGAGATTTATTCTGCTAAACATTAGAACCTCCTCATTTTCTCCATTCCTCTTATGCCAACTTCTCTTCTCATCTCTTCATCTCTTGTTATGTGTTTTTAAAACTGAAAAACCTCAGATTTTTGATGTTCAACCAGAGGTTTTCAATTGGACTAATGTCAGGGATCGCAATAGCAACATTTTGTGCTTATTTAATAATTTTTGAATGTATTCTTTGTGCGCCTTGGACTGTGTCCTGTTGGTGGATCCAATCGAGTTTTAGCTTTTGGGCAGAGATAGCTAGGTTCTTAGATAAAATCACCTGGTAATTCCTGGTCCCATGTATGCAAACAATACTGCCAGGGCATTTGGTGGAGAAACAGCCCCACAGAGTCACAGATCCTACACTATAATTAATGTGTGTGGTAGCCATCTTTATTTCTATGCCAAATTTACAGTTAGCATTTGGAAAGAAAGAGCTCAGTTTTTGCTTTGGCTGACCACACCCTGTTCTAGTTGAAGTTCCAGTGGTGTCTGGCAATCTAAAAGTACTTTTGCTTGTGATGAAAAAACCTGAATTGGTTCTTGCTGGCACAACTTCCCGACAGTTTGTTGGCATGGAGGTAATGTCTTATGGTGGATTTGGAGACATGGTAACCCTGAGATCCTACCAAAGTCTGTAGCCCTGAAATAGTAATCTTTGGATATATATTGGGGACAGCGCTATTCAAATATGTTGCATATATCTACTTAGATACACAATCTATGGACCCTTTCAAGAGAGTTCCATTATCAGCATCATAGTTGGCCCCACAAGACTTCCTTTTTAACATTCCATATGTTATCTTAATGCAGAGGAAGTAGATTGGGGCCCAAATAGAACGTTCAAGCATTGTTTTTGTTTACCTTGTTGAAAGGGTCTATAGACCCTTTCAAGAGAGTTCCATTATCAGCATCATAGTTGGCCCCACAAGGCTTCCGTTTTAACATTCCATATGTTATTGTAATGCAGAGGAAGTAGAACCAAATTGAATGTTCAAGCATTGTTTTTGTTTTTATTGTGGCTGGATATATATTGGGGATATACATATGGCGGTGGTAGTGTAGTGGTTAAGGAGCTGGGCTAGCGTGCAGTAGCCTGAAAGTTGTTGGTTCAATTCCCAGCTTCCACCGTTGTGCCCTTGAGCAAGGCACTTAACCCCAAGTTGCTCCGGGAACAATATGATCCCTTGTAATATAGCTGACATATGTAAGTCACTTTGGTCAAGAAGTGTCTGCTAAATGTAATGTAATGTAATATATACAAAAAAGAAAAGTGGAATTTTCAAAGATTTTTGTACGGCAATAAATCTGGATAGGACTGTATATGGACTTGTTGAATGGACATGTGTGCCACATTACAAAATCTGTGTGTGTATGTGTGTGTGTGTGTGTGTGTGTGTGCGTGTGTGTGTGTGCGCGCGTGTGTGTGTGTGTGTGTGTGTGTGTGTGTGTGTGTGTGTGTGTGTGTGTGTGTGTGTGTGTGTGTGTAGGCAGAAGTGAGGGGTGGGCTGCTGGGATGGGGGCTCTGTTTGAAGGACATCATAACAATCCCACACAACAGATCTCAGTCGGGTCATGCCACAGTGGCTCTCTGTACCCACGGAGCAGTACTGCAGTCGCTATCGCACACAAAAGCGGCCACACACAAAGGCCACATGGGAAAAATGGCGGCAAAGTGGGCTTCAAAGAGTGCTGACATTGTGTGTGTGTGATACCCAAGCAACGGCTGAGATCATGGGGGAACATGGAGGACGTGTGGAGAGGGGCCCCACGAAGGCTCTGCACGAAGGGGGTGTGGAGGAGCTTCTCTCTGAAGTAGGATGAATAGAGGATTGCAATGAAAAATAGCACACAGGGCCATCATAACATAGCCTGGTGGGGGAACATGGAGCGATGGGACAGCATCACATGACTGATGTGTTCTTGGGGGTGGGGCAGTCATGCTGGACACAGGGTCTCGCTTCATAGCAGTGAAACATCTCCCTGATGGACCGTGCCATGCTCGTTAATGACTGACTACAGAAAAGTCCATCTCATGCCACAATTAGTCGATCCAGTAAAGGTGAATACGCTCACAAAAGAGGATTTGCAGACTAAAGCTTGCAAGTGATGAGAAAATGTGCAAGGGTCTCGCCTCTAAAGTGAATCAGGTGAAGAAAACAAGGAGTGTGTTCGAACTTCGAAGCTGCAGTAAGGCTTCATGGTGGAGACATGGCTAGGGTGGCCAGGGTCTCCTCTCCCAAGCAGGCAAGTCAAGGCAGAGGCGATGGCATCACCCGTGCCCACCAGATAAGACCCCACAGCAGGTGATCGCTATCGGGCCCTGCCTCAGCAGTGCATGGTGGCGAGGATGCCATCTTCGCCAGAGCGTGGCTTAGATCTGAGGATAGGGCTGACAAGGTAGCACGCAAAGTTGACTCTCAAAGGACAGAGGGGCCTCATGCCTCTATGGACAGTTGGGTCTGATAAGCTGCTTTGACAGAATGATGTACGCTGCTACGAGTGTTGTAGTGCTGTAAGTGGTCTTGGGATTTGCTTGGTTTGTTCATCTAATTTTTTTTAAAAGTCCAAGAAGCTGCCAAGTGATCATCATTCTTACCATGAGCTCATCATTCATGTATGTATTTTCAAATGCCCATAATAGGAAGAGCAGCACTAGGTTTGGTAAGGAAGATGAACTAATGTCTCCTGGTTATTTTCAATTTTGACCCTGTCATCTGTCACACCTGGGTATCCTTCATTAGGACTTCCCAGACGGTGTGAAGGCAAACTCCCAGGCAGGGGCCTCATACTCGGGATTCACTCCAGGTGATGTCATAGGGGCCCAGAGCACCTGTGCGAGACTGTCAGTCTTCGGAACAGTAGGACCGCTACCATGACAATGAGAGGCTCTGTTTGCTTGCACAGTTGTACTCCGTGCTACTGGCACCTCATTGCCGCTCTCTCTTTCTACTCGCATTTGCTTTATGACGGAGCCTTCAGCTTTAGGTCAAACTCAACCTACCGGTATATGTTAAAGGCACCCTTAACAAGATTGGCTCTCGGGGTCCCCCTCTGGTTGAGAAGCACAATAATAAACAAACTAAATATGTGTCTTTTGCGACAAAATATGAACATAACGCCGATATAATATAGAGGGGATGCACTGAAAGCAGTCTGTAGAAAAATATCTCTGAATTCCTGTAGCTTTTGCGTTTTGAGGGGGGATGGGAGGGGGGACAGTTTCCTACCTGAAACTAGAAAGTTGCTAGGTCGGTAATCTACTACAGAAGGCCACTCAGACAATGGCAGTGCTGTTTGTGATGTTATGAGGTTATGTGGCATCAAAATTATTTTGGAAACATTATATTATGGTCAAAAAAGCAGCCGTAGCTGTTACTATCTTCTTTGCAAACAATTTCTTGAAAATCCACACCATATCAGTATACTCAACTTGGAAATCAATCAAATCAATTTGGAAAGGTGAATGAAGTGAACTGAGCTGTTGAAATCAGAGTAAACTGAGTAATTTAATAATAAAAGATCCTTTTTTCATCTGGTGTTTTTTGCAAACATGTGTTTTCTTCCGTGCTACAAAGGCACATTATGTCAGTTGCCTTAAATCATTTATTAACTTTAGTCCATGGTGGCAATGTGCATGGTGTAATCATCAGTCTGTGTCCAGTTCAGTGGACAAACCTTCACCTTCTTATCATAAACCTTCATATTTTGCTGCAGTTTATCATGGATGGTTTGTCAGCGCCAAGCCTAAAATAGAGACCAAGGGTTACATTTCTTTTGTCCATCTGCGAAGGGTTTGCTGGGAGGTGGTGGTCAGCCAGCGCTCCAGATTGCCTGAAGGTCATCTTGCGCCTCGTGACGCAGATGGTGACTCAGACATGTGCTGACCTCATCTGCGTGGCATTTGGAGTTTTACTGGTCTCTCCTGGCCGTCTTCTCCGCAGGTGCTAATGCCATTACCACTGCCATTCACAGAGACGTGTGAGAGCCGTCTGGACGTCCCCCGGCTTTTCACCTACACATGAATCCCCACCCTCAGCTGCCCTCCTCATGGCCAGCGTGACATGAACATAGGAGGAGATCTGTCTCATGTTTCTATTTCCTTCCCAAGATAGAGATTTGGTTATTTTGTGCTCTTCCAGTCTAGTAATGTAGTGTACTTTACCATCATTTGACTGCTATTTATTTGTTAAGGATGGGTTTACTTCCAACAAAACCTTTACCTCAGTCTGTCGTGCCTGGCAGAGGGGCTTTTTAGAGAGTAAGGTAGGCTATTGTCTCCCTTTGGAAGAGAACATTTGCTCTTGCATTGTTGCCCTGTTTCCATGGGAACACCATAGGTTGCAAATAGAAGAAAACAAACAACTGGGTCATGCGAGATGAAAGTTTGTGCAAAATTAAAGGGGAAAGGGGAAATGTTGTCATTTTGTTTTCAAGCTGACATGGACCCTATTGCCTGGTTCCTGAAACAACATCCTTGGTTTCTGTCAGTGGGGGAATCTGCCCCCCCCACACACCCTCTAAAGCAGGAGTTCACAGAAAGTCAGAAAGGGGATAACAGCCACATGAAAACCCTTCCCCTCAGCCATAGCCCCTCCCCTTCTCTGTGGTCCAAACACGGACAGCACGATCCCGTGCCTTGTATAGGAGGGATGACATCACCGGCTAGTGCTGAGTGGTGAGATGCCGCTTTACGCAACTTTCACCATTCATCGCTCGTTGATGACATGTTTGGAATGTGATGGCTAATTTCCTTGGGACGGGGGGGTCCTTGATCCAACCCTCAGGAGCGCTGCTTCAACTCTCTCACAGCTTCAAAACATTCCATGCATGGATCTACCTGCACTGCTCCCAGCCTTAAGGGTAAGTTAGAGTTCAGGAGATATTGAGGACTGAGAATTAATAGGAAACTTCTGGCATGAAGATGCTAGATACATTTCAGCAAGCAATATCAAATCTTTAAAATCTGAAAATGCACATGTATCAAATGTAATATTTGAAGCTACAATCTATAAATGCATTTTGTTCTTATGCAGAAGTATGTTTATGCTCTTGTGTTGTTTCTCTTAAATGGTGAGAGAAGTTGTTTTCTTCTTCTTTATTTTCAAGCTTAGTGAATTTTCACAGGGTGTTGAACTAGTCTGCCAGCCTCTCAGCGAAACTAGGCTGGCTTAGGCTGGTTAAACATCTACCCGGGCACTTTTGTAATGTTGACTGTGCCATGTCCCTTGCTTATGCATGATGCCCTGTGTTTTTCTGTGCAAGCGTGAGAGCTGCAGCAACTTCTGTCAGGGGCAATCACACAAGGCTCCAGGCTTTGCTAATCTCACCCCCCTTCTTCCTTTGTTCCTTTTCTTCTATCATGCCTTTTCCATTTGTTCTGCTTGCCTGCTTGATGGTTAGCCTGCCCACAGGGCCAAATGGACTAAGGCTCTTAATCTGATCATTAGTCACTGTTGTGATGCACTCACTCTGTCAATGAATGGTTAATCTAATCTTCTGTACATAAAGGTTCCTCGAGGACATCTCAAATGTGTGATAGGTTGAAAGGTGTTTTGTGATGTGTGAAGAGAATCAATGCTGATTGATACATACAACAACAAAAGAGTTTTCTTCTGATCAGCTTTGACACAATGCTTTATACATGATTTAAGAAAAAATGGATGCAAATAATTTTCTGCTAAAAATGTAGCAGAATTCTATGAAAATGAATGCTGAATTCTAGGAAAACAGAAGATTTCTGTTTGTTTTCTGAATATGCTACAATATCAATGATGTATGATCATTACTTCAAAATATAATTTTTCTTCCACTGCCCTCCCCTTCCCCCTGTCTCTGTTTGTCTCCCTCACCGTCCCCATATGTCTGTTCTCATGGTAGACTGAAGAGGCTTCTGGAACAGGAGAAAAGCTACCAGCTTCGAAAAGAAAAGGAGCATAGCAAGCGCCTGGAGAAAGTCCGCCAGGAGCTGGTGAAGCTGAAGTCTTTTGCCCTCATGCTCGTTGACGAGAGGCAGCTCCACATTGAGCAGATTGACCTGCAGAGCCACAAGGTCCAGGACCTGACTAAGAAGCTGCAGGAGCGGGATCAGCAGCTGGAGACGGTCAGCAGTCAGTCCAAGGAAGGCCAGCAAAAGGTCCTGCAGCTCGAGGCGGAGCTGGAGAACAGAACCACCAAGGTCACCCAGGAGCATGAGGAGATGACCTCCAAGCTGAGCTACCACGAGTCGGAGAGCCGCCAGCTGCGCCTGAAGCTGGCCACCCTGTCGCGCCGCATCGAGGAGCTGGAGGAGAGCAATGGCGCGCTGCAGAAGTCCGAGGCTGACCTCCAGGAGCTGCGGGAGAGAATCAGCCGCGGGGAGTGCGGCAACTCGAGCCTCATGGCCGAACTGGAGAACCTTCGCAAGAAGGTCCTGGAGATGGAAGGCAAGGACGAGGAGATCACCAAGACGGAGATGCAGTGCAAGGAGCTGAAGAAAAAGCTTCAGGACGAAGAGAGCTACAGCAAGGAGCTCAGGCTGGAGGTGGAGAAGCTCCAAAAGAGGATGGTGGAGCTGGAGAGACTGGAGGTGGCTTTTAACAAGAGCAAAGCAGACTGTGCACAGCTCCACACCAATCTAGAGCGGGAGAAAAACTTGGCCAAAGACTTAGCCAGTGAGCTGGAGACGGTGAAAAGTCGCGTGAAAGAGCTTGAGAACTCAGAGTCCAAGTTTGAAAAGGCTGAGGTGAGTTTGAAAGAAGACCTGTCAAAGCTGAAGTCATTTACAGTAATACTTGTTGATGAGAGGAAAAACATGTCTGAAAGAATCCAACAAGAGGAGCAGAAAAGTGACGATTTAAGTAAGATGTTTAAGACAGAACAAAGCAAAGTCATGGAGGTTACAGAAAAGCTGATTGAAGAGAGCAAAAAGCTTCTGAAGTTAAAGTCAGAGATGGAGTTTAAAGTGAGCACGCTCACCAAAGAGAAGGAGGATTTGCAGACTAAGCTTGCGAGAGAAGAGGAAAAGTGCAAGGATCTCGCCTCTAAAGTGAATCAGATGAAGAAAAGAATGAATGGGTTTGAAGAGGCCGGCAGAGAATCTTCCAAAAGCATGGCCGGTGTAGACAAACTGAGAATCTCTGAGGAGGACAACAAAGTCAAAGAGTTGACTCTGGAGATTGAACGGTTAAAAAAACGCCTTAAACAGCTCGAGGTGGTGGAAGGGGATCTGATGAAGACTGAGGATGAGTATGAACTGCTCGAGAAGAAGTTCAGGACCGAACAGGACAAGGCCAACGCTCTCTCTCGGCAGCTGGACGAGATGAGAAGCCAAATCGCCCGCAATAAGGCCATAGAGAAGGGAGAGATGGTCAGTCAAGAGACGGAGCTGAGGATGCGCTGCAAGATGGAGGAGGCTAAGACCCGCGACCTGCAAGCAGACGTCCAGGCCTTGAAGGAGAAGATCCACGAGCTCATGAACAAAGAGGACCAGCTCTCCCAGCTGCAGGTGGACTACGCCATCCTCCAGCAGAGGCTGATGGAGGAGGAGGCCAGGAAGAGGAGCATGAGTGAGGAGGTGTCGAACCTCACCAAGGAGCTGGAGGTCACCAAGTGCTACAGCCGCGTTACACGGCCCAGCATGAACGGGAAGAGAATTGTGGACGTGCCGGTGACCTCCACCGCGGTGCAGACGGATGTGGCTGCCGGCGGGCTGGTGGAGGAGGAGAACCCCGCCGTGTTCATCAGGAAGTCCGTGCTGGAGGAGAACCACATCATGAGTAACCTGAGGCAGAGGGGTCTCAAGAAGCCCGCGGTCCTCGAGCGCTACCCTCCCGCAGCAGCCGAGCTCAACATGAGGAAATCTTGGATCCCCTGGATGAAGAAGAAGGAGCCCATCACGGTCGCCCAGACGACCCCCGAGAGGACTGTGCCCCAGGTCAACGGCGAGACCACACCTGAGCCAATCACCATGTCCCAAAAGCCTGGGCAGCCACTGCACATACGCGTCACGCCCAATCACCAAAACAGCACGGCCACGCTGGAGATCACTAGCCCCCGAGCCGAAGACTTCTTCTCCAGCACCACCATCATCCCAACGCTGGGCCTCCAGAAACCACGCATCACCATCGTGCCCAAGCCAACCACGGTCACGCCAAAAATGAAGACTGGAGAGGGAGCTTGTGGACCAGAACGAGCCAAGTCCCCAGTCACCATCACCACCATCTCCAGAGCCAAGGGCCCCGAGGCTGGGAAGGGCACTGATTCAAACAAGCCCCTCTCTCCTGTGTCCATCATCACAGTCAGCACCTCTCCGCTGGCAGAGGCCATAGGGGTGGCGTCACAAGAGCCTCGAGATGTGACAGGCGGTCGGACGGTTTACAAGGTCACCCCCGAGAAGCAGTCAGCTTCTTCAACAATCAGAAAGTGCAGTTCCAACACAAACATCATCACCACAGAAGACAACAAAATCCACATTCACTTAGGGCCGCAGTTCAAGAGGCCCCAGGACAGCGGCAGCAGCGGCAGCAGCAGCGGCAGTAGTCCCATGATGACCATTCGGCCCCTCAGCATGGCTGCGGAGAGCAAGGAGGCTGCGATGGGCACCGTTCTGAGATCACCACGTCAAAACGCTGCCACCACCACACCTGGGAAGGCCACAGCTAGCAAAGTCACCAGCAGCATTACCATCACCCCTGTTACCTCCTCTCCTGCCAGACCAACACAGTCGGTGGTGAGTGACACAAAACTGCCCTTAAATATTACCATCAGCCCCGTAACCTCCTCTCCTGCCAGACCAACACAGTCGGTGGTGAGTGACACAAAATTGCCCTTTATTATTTCAAATAGTTTGCACTGTTTATAAAAAGATGTGTTCTCTTGTTGTCTGTCTGTTACATGCAGTTGATAATCTAGTGGTGGAATTCAGGGAACAAAAATTGTGCTTAATTGTTTTGTAGATTCCCCCATTAGTGGTTTTAGGCCTTACCTCAGGGTGTCTTGTGCATTTGTTGTAATATATGCCTTTTTCCTTTTCTTCAAAAAATGGTGTGAATGCAGAAAAAATATATATTATCTGATAAAACAGACCTCCTTTTGGTCAATGTGTATAAACCTGTAGGACAATGTATTTCAATGGAGACAGACGATATATTGACTTGCTATTTCTATATTCCAGTTGCTTCTGAAATGTTTCAAAATGATATCAGATGGTGTCTGCTCCCTAGATAGCTCTCTTTCCAGGTATATAGACATTGAATACTTTTCCGAATGTATGACCAATACTAACACTGGAATGAAATGACATGTATCTCCCCTGGAGAAAATTTATTTCAGCTTAGGTTGTAACTGGTGGCAACTGACCAATGCCATAATACAATACAATAATTTTAACCTTATTTAGTGAAGAATGCACATCTTGCAAGGGCCTGGAATACCCCTTTCTAGTCTCATTCACCTCAGAAAGAAGACTTGTGTTGTTAACCCCACAATCAGGAAATATGCTGCAATGTATGCCATTATATCCCTATTTAAAACACTTTCCTCTCATGTAAGTAGGGTGCCTGGCATTATTTTTCTTATTGCTGTATGTTCTGATACTTGATTGCATAAATAATGCCAGCCATAACAGGCAATTCCCATTGGAAAATACCAACATAAGCCACTTTTACTGACTACACTGACCCCTGTAGGCTAATCTCTGATAAACCTCTGAGTGCTGGTGGTGTTTAGAGCTTAAATGCCCTTTAACGCAATATTCAAGATGGTGAACCCTCATCAAAAATGTTTAACTTTTTTTAACTTTTTTGATTTGTTAAATTTGCATATATGAGAAAATGTTGTGGATGTTTTATTAATTAAGAAAAATTAATAGTAGCTTAATTTTGAGAGAAACTGTGAGAAATGTATGTTTAAAATCTTTAATATTAATATTTATCAAAATGAGGCTTGCCATCTTGAATGAAAAAAATCCTAAGTGATTAAAAACAAACACAGCTTGATAAGCATTTGCATGCACAATTTACTGGAGGTATGTTGTAAGAGTATATCTAAAAAATGACTGTTGCTCTCTCTCTCCCTCTTTCGTTCTCTGTCTGTCCCTTTCTTCTTTGTAGTCCGGGGCGGATGGACAGTCAGCGCGGCCCTCAGCCACACGAATCCCTATGTCAAAAGGTATGAAAACAGGAGGGAAGACAGTCATGGGCATCTCCTCAGTCACAAGGCTGGAGTCGCGGGCTGAGAGTCAGTCAGTGAAAATTGAACTGAGGAAGTCTGCCGTTTGCAGCTCTGTCATCACAGGGGGCAGGAAGGCCTGAAGTGCCTCATGGTTACTATGGAAACTAAATAGGGCCTATATTTTCCGTGTGCCTTGGCCTTCACCTTTATCATAGTGATAATATGAAACACGCTGAATTTGGTCGAGGAAAAACTGAAATTCACTATCTTCACAATCTTGCTGATGCTCAACCACGTGAATATGTTTTTTTTTGTTTGTTTGTTTTTTACTTCTCAAAGGACCGCTTCATAAACTGTTCATGTATAGCATGGGATCAGCTGTGGGGGGGGGGGGACATGTTCCTGCATGTTTTGACTTGCTTTGACGCAAAGCTTTCATGTGTTTTTTTTTGGGGGGGGGGGGGGGTAAAAATCACTTCACTACTAATGCCATTGGCTGGACTTTGTCATGTGATTCACTGGACATTATTGAAATGCATACCATTCATTTTCATCTCATTTTGTTTATGTCCAACCTATGGAGGTTTTCACAGAAAGGGAACAATATGACTCAATGTATATAGCATCAATCTGAATGAACTGATAGTTCATTCAGATGATAGTGACCAATAGCAATCCAGTTTGTTTTTGTATTATAATTCATGCTTATGCTGCACTTAACACATGCAGGAAAAGGACAGTGGAAGCCTCCATACGACAGCTGAATTTCATATCTCATATGGCTGTAAGCAAATCTAATCTGTACGATTGCAAAAGCATGTTCAACAACTACATGATGTAATAAAAAAAAAAATTGTCTGTGGGGCCACATCTGATCACGTCTGAGACTGGAGATCCAGGACATGGAAGGAATGTTGTTGCAAAGAACAAAGTCTTAAGAAATATTATGGATCTGATTTTAACAAATCCAGCCCGAAATGACAATAGACTTTAACAAAAACAATTGAGATAAAAGCAAGGTCATGTCTATCTGATTTCTCAATTAACAAAAGAATGGATTAAAGGAAAATAAACGCTGTCTTGGTATTCAAGACTTGGTACCCTTGTTCAAGCCCAAGAATGCACTTCAAAGTAATCCTCTGATGAACAGACTTGCATTTCCCTGTTGAAAACTTTTGTCTTTATTCAATTAAGTCAATAAGCATTAGGGAAACGAATAATGCTTTTAAGGAACATAAAAAGATTACTTTAACATTTGCTTTGGACTGACTCCCCTGCAGTCTTGGTGGGAAAGTTGGGGAAACTAGCAGAAATTAATGGGTGAACTGAAACATAAGGCAATGATGTAGTTCATTCTAATGTGCTTTAAATTATTATGCCTTACAACAAAATAAAATAACAATGGTCTGCAAGCTCCCATACATACTGTTTTATGTCCTACTTACCATGCAGCCACAAGGTCTCTTAATGTTTACAGCTGATACAGCAGTTACCAAAGATAACCATAAGCTTCAGTAAATGTTGAACTAGGGCCTTGCATTGTTTTGAGAGGGAAAATAACAAAATCGGTCAGGATGTTTTAAGGAGGTGCGGTAAAACAAGTCGAAGAGCACAAGCTGCACATACAACAAAAGGAAATAAGACTCAGAGTTGTTCCCACAATTGATTCTTGTAGAGCACGTCCCTTTGGCTTAGAATCTGCTTTCTGTTTGAGATGTAGATTGAAACCACTGTGTTCCATTTATCCACAGAGAGGGCAAACCTTCCAGCTGTTTCACTTACTCACACGGGGCAAAAGAACAAAGCAACGGTTCAACCTCTTGATACAATTCGCATAAACAGACAGGCTAAAATGCTGTAATCCCAAGACAAAAGAAAAGAGAGAACATTGACCCTGGACAAAGTTATTGACTTTGAAAAATGGCACATAGTGCCTAATTGTCTATAAGATTGCGATTCCAACATCTGGAAGAGAGTGTGGTTCTGTATTTTCTGTGTACTTTGGATCAACTATCAAACTTTCAATCAATCAGCACTCTGTTTGCTCTCATTTGAGGAAAAATAGCAAAGCACCAATTGCAAAGAAACAGTGACAGAATGGTGGCATCACACTATACCTATCATTAAGGAAAAGCATCTGGTGACCATAACTTACATTTTGAAAATGAGAGAGAGAGAGAGACTGAATAAAATTTGCATTCATCCATAGTCTACAGCTACACATAGTCATTCCATCTCCCCTCACTGGTGAATCAAAAACGAGAATCAAAACGTGAAAGAAGAGAAGCTGTGTCCATTACCAATCTTATCTTGAGTAGAATTATAATAATTTCTCTATTCCTGTTTACTGCAATTCTGTCTCTCCAACATACAGTGCAGTATGTCCGTCACAAAATATCTGCCACACACTTTTACCAGAACAACAGCAAACACAAACTATCTCCACACCTGCGTGACTGGTGAGTGTTGGACACAGGAACTCACCGCACTAAAAGCATGGCCACACTGCCTAGACAATAATAAGCATGTGTTGGGAAAAGCCCAAAAAGTCAATCTGACTAGCTGTGTGTATCTGACAGGCTTTACTCATCCAATGCATATCTGTACTCAATTGCAAGTGCATCTCAATTAGACAGAGTGTGTAAGACTTTCACTCTGATTGATAAGCTACTGCAAATTAAGCAATATGTATTATCACTCGGTACATTCAAGTACAATAGTTTATTTGATTTACCTTCTTTTTGGATATTGAATGATGAGGTCAGCATTGCATTGCATGATAAGGATGAAGAATAGATCACAGAGTTCTAAAGGACCTCTAATCTGCCATATTGAACAAAAGTTACTTGCAACATGGCAGCTATACAATTTGCATCGGCCATTTTAATAATTGAATAGGTTATACTGTACATGTCTTGGATTTTTTTAGCATTTAATTTTGTTAATTGTAGCTGTAAGTACTTATATTATTTATATTTGCGATCAAGACAAATGACAATCAGTTACCTTTTTACATTTTCCCAAATGAATTCTCTTTCTCCACAGAAATTGATGTGCACCACCTGACTTTCAAACCGTTCTTCTGAATCAGTTCTGCTTGTATTGACATAATCCTGGTCAACTCATCAGCCATGAAAAGTCATCCTACAAAGGCCCCAAAGCAATTATGGTTGCCACTGTTTTTAATTAAAAATATGTTGTTTGGGGGGTTATCCACATCCATGCAGCTGGGATAGGTGAAATGTATGTCAAATTTACCTCTGAATCGTCTTCATAGTCTAAATATTGATATGGCTCCTGTCTTTACTTTTGTAATCTTGCTTTCCAATTCAGTTCATAAAGTACCAGGCATGCAGGAGACACAGCATTTTTAAAACAATGTTAAGATGTCAAGATGTAAAGAAAAAAAGAAAACAAAAACATGTGCTTGTATTTTGCCACATCCTTGACAAGTTATCTTAGGCTATATTTGGAGATTGCAAGTAAGAGGGGTGACAGGTGAGAGTGAACAAATGCCACTAGCTATATGCTATAGGCTACTGACTGTTTGTTTTGCACTGGACAACAGCGAGTGTCCACACAGATGTTTTTTTGATGTCTTCAGTTCAGCATTGTAGATGATGGCACCACGTGATGGGCTTTCAGCGTCCACTGCCACTTTGTAGCACAGAAATGAGAAATGAGATGGAAAATGAGTATGTGTCGAAAGCAGACTGGAATGTGATGGAAAATAGTGGATAACAAAATAATCAGTGCACAAACCGATTCTTTTGTGAATAAAATTATGACATTTGGGGAAAACATGGCTATTTCATTATTATAAGTTATGAATAGAAGCCAGTAGCCTATTAAGGCCTTGTTTCTTAGCCCCTATGGTAATGATTGGTAATATGACACGGAAAGCAATTATGAACATTATCACAATGTTTTATTTTTTCTTTTGTTGGATAAATCAATTGTATTGATGATGCATCACAATTAGGCTATTCCTGACAGAAAAAAAGCATATAGACAGTAAAAAATATATAAATATGTTTGTAGACGTCTGATGTCATTACGTAATGTACACGCCTCTGCTCTGAGGTCGCCGTTTAGTTACTTCCTGACTGTTCTTCCAGCTAACAACAACACAAGTGGCTACTGGCTAGCAATCGGGGTGACATTATTGATCAACTAAGTTTTCTTTATTGTCAACGTCGATGTAACATTTGATGTCATCTCTCTGTTTTAAAACGTAGAGAGTTAGCAGGTTTGCTGGCTGACTGGCTGTTTCGCCATAACTACTAAGTTGACGTTAGCTAACTGCTAGCGTTTCTATCGGAAGACTGTAGGCATGATGGCGTCCAGCTACAACGCAAAGGAGGAAGACGGGCATCACCCTGGGGCCTCTGGGCCAGGTGGAGCGGCAGCGAACAGTAAAAAGCCTGATAATACAGCTTTCAAACAGCAACGTTTGCCAGCTTGGCAACCAATTCTTACAGCAGGCACCGTTCTTCCTGCATTTTTCGTAATCGGCCTTATATTCATTCCTATCGGAATCGGTCTCTATGTCACGTCAAATAACATCAAGGAATTCGAGGTGAGTTTGTCACCTTAATGTCAACGGTTACATTAATATAATACTACTATTGTCAGTTAACAGTTAAATTATATAATGCAAATAAATTAAGCAACCTATCTGAAATTAACCTACCTAATGACCAGATAATTACATTGACATATGACTCCTCAAACGATTGTATCCATCAGGCGTAACGTTAACGTTAGTGACTTGTTGGGTAATATTGCACAGCTAACGTTATTCAATAATCAGATATCATGAATCTCCATAACTTAAAGATAATTTGGCGAGGTGTCTACTATTTCACCTGATGAGGTTTGTGGAGCTGTGCAGGCTAGCACTAACTGTTAATCAATTACTATTTACGAACTAGAGCTTGCCTAGCCTAGGATAACGTTAGGTAACGTTAACTTAACTTTTAATTATAACTAGCCATCTTAGGCTACTAGACAAGATATTCACCTACCTTTAATGAACAAAGAGACACAGTGAAGCCTGTGACCTGTAGTTGAGTGAGTGGTCATTTCTTAATGATCACGAGTTACATCCACTTTACAGATTGATTATACGGGGATAGACATGTCCAGTCCCTGTTTCAACTGTTCTCAGAACTTCAGCTGGAATAGCACTACACCATGTAAATGTTCTCTTCCCTTTTCTTTGGACCAACCGTTCGAGGTAAGTAGCCTTAAAACATATCCGAATCATTTACATTTTTATCATTTCATTCAACGCAGTTTGTTTTTTGACCTTTAGTAGATTGCTGTTTGTAACAACATGAAACACTCAGTTTATAGAACCATATTTCATTCATACAGAAATACACTTACTTTCATTCTTTGGGCTGCCTATGAATAATACTTTTTATTATTTTAATGCCCAAACATTGCTTACCAGACAGTGTGATTTGCAGGCTGTAAAACTGAAGTAATTTCATATGAAGACCTAGGATTTGAACAGAAATATTTTACAGGCCTTGGTTTTGGGACCCATTCTTGATATAGACAAGGTTTGCAGCAACAACCTTATCTGATTTGACACAGAATGACCCAGGAGATTAATTACATGCACAGTTAAAGGCAGAATGTTGTTAAGAAATGGACTGAAAAACTGTTATTTCATGTTACAGGTCATGGCAGCTGGTTGTTACGCAGTAGGCCTGTTTTTAGGAATGCAACGTATTAGATAAAATGTTCTACAGTGTTGCCAATATAATCACACAACTATAGCAAATCTTGCACTATTTAATATATACGTTGTTGCATTTATTGTTTTCTTACTTTCTCAGAGTAATGTCTTCATGTACTATGGCCTTTCAAACTTCTACCAAAACCATCGCCGCTATGTGAAGTCCAGAGATGATAGCCAGCTCAATGGAGACTCTTCCTCTCTCAAGGTGCGTGTGGAAATAGCCTAGAAATCTAGACGCGCCCCTAGCGGCAGCAAATTACATTTGCTGCCAGGGCTAGTCTAGCAGCTCTCCGTTGGCTTGTGAGCTCCAGAAATCGAAACTCAATCAGGCCAATGAAATCGTGTATAGAGTCGTTAGGTGGGCTTAACATAATGATTGATGGCAGAGTTGCAACGGTTTGGCGAACAGTGTGACACGAGTTAAGCTTTTATTATGTTGGCAAACGTTTGAACTAGCCAACTAGCTCCGCTGGTGGGAAACGCATGGGACTCATAGCGCTGCCGCTGTCCTATTGTGTGCAGAGGGAATTTGAAAGACAACTGATTATCCCGCCCCTCGGACTGAGCACTGCGAACGGTGAGTGCCCAGACCCTACATTTTAATGTGGGTCTGGCTCGTCAGGCTAGGAAGATGTGGATAAGCCAGAGAAAAATTGTGCAGGATGAAAATTCCAATTACATTTGGTTCTCTGAGTTCCATAGTGCATGTCAAGTCCTTGTATTTTTTTGTTTCTTAAACAAGCTTTTATATATAAATATACCAACAGAGTCCTAGCAAGGAATGCGAGCCATACCGTGAATCCAGTGACAAAAAGCCAATTGCCCCATGTGGTGCGATTGCAAACAGCATGTTCAATGGTAAGGCCGATTTGTCACGAAAGCAAGATATATGAGCAGTGTGACCAGACTGCAGATCACTGATTTTTTTTGTTGTTGACTTTTCACAGACACTCTGGTGTTGTACTACATTGACCCGAATGGCACTAGAACAGAAATCCCCCTTGTTGACAAAGGTATTGCGTGGTGGACAGACAAACACGTGAAGTTCAGGAATCCTGGAGGCAGTAACGCCAACCTCACTGCCAGTTTCCAAGGTATTCCCACGTCAACCAAGGTCTCCAGCAGCACACGGCATTGTAATGTTTACAAATCATGAGTCAGACAGTAACTTATTATGTATGCGCAACCTGATTTTTGATGGTGAAATGTTCACTGAAAATCTCAACAAGAAGTAAAGACGTTTTGCCGTTTTAACGATGTACCACTCAAGTACCACTCAAGGAAAAGATGCAAACATTACCAATTCACAGGTCATAGAATAAACCAGCATACCCTTTTGTCAAGTAGTATTAGTCATTTAAAACTTTCATCCTTCTCCAGGTACTTCTAAGCCTGTGAACTGGAATAAACCAGTTTATGAGTTGAGTACTGATCCAGAGAACAATGGCTTCATCAACGAGGACTTCATCGTTTGGATGCGTACCGCTGCGCTTCCCACCTTTCGCAAGCTGTATCGCATCATCCAGAGGAAAAACAGCATGACTCCAACACTGCCCCAGGGTGACTACACCTTGGAGGTCGCCTACAGTATCCTTTTTTACTATTGAAGTAGAGGGACATTTCTCATCTGTTTCCTGTGCCTGGGCATGAGAAGTGATCTACTATGGCTGTCGAATTTGACTTTTGGAAGACTATCCACCTTATTTGAAAAACCAAATAAGGTGTATAGTCCGTCTGGTTTTCATCTTCCGTCCATTCTATTTACGTTATAACTTAGTGCAGTCTCAGCAGGCTAACTATAATATTGTTCAACTTGTATTATTTTCTGAAATGTTGACAATTCTGCACTCAATATGGATATAATATATGACTGACAGAAAAAAAAAACATTACTTTTTTATTGGTTAAGGATGTGTTACACACTGTCTCCCATCATATTAAAATCAATACAACACAACTTAAGATAAGATATAGAAAACCGGATTTCTGAATACTGAAGTGTCATGGCGACGCCCATTGTTAGCTCACGAATATCGCTTTTCCCAACACATCTTCATCAGCTCCCTGTAACATAATCCGCTGTTCTATGAGTCTCTTTGTGTTTTGTAATTCCCCTTAACTCGGTGCAACAGATTACCCTGTGCGTAGCTTTGAGGGCCGCAAGCGCATGATCCTCAGCACCATCTCCTGGATGGGGGGAAAGAACCCCTTCCTGGGCATTGCATACATCACTGTGGGCTCTGTCTGCTTCTTCCTGGGTGTGGTGTTGCTCATTATCCACCATAAACACGGCAACCGCAGCAGCGCTGACATCCCCAACTAGACCGCGTCATCATGGCCAGAGCAGCAGTGGTCTGCATGCTTGTCTGGCCGAGGGCATGCATGATAAAGAGACGGTTGTGGTGCAAGCTTTTGCCATTGCGTCTGCTCTGTGTGCATATGTGCATTTGGGTTGTCTGCTTGTGTATGTTAATTGACTGGATGTCAGAGGACTAAGAAATAGTTAAACTTGGAAGTGTATTTATTTTTATTCTGATTCTGATATTGCATTATGACGTGACTATGACTAATATTTTATGCTTGAGAGGAAATGCTAGGACCTCCCCTCAGACATTGTGCTGATGTTACTACTGATTGGAATGCTCTATGTCAAGGGAAAAAAAACAGGTTATTCCAAGGGGTATTTTTAATACTGCCATTATGAGAATGTTCTATTCAGATATTTTTTTTTTTACTGGTGTCCGCAACAAAAGACGTAAACAGTTGAAGTTATTTTGTGCTATATGAATGAATACATGTGATACTTTGTCAGTTTACATAATGTCCACAGTAGTGGCCAGCTAGGCTTTGGTTAACATCTTTTAGAGGTTGGCTTTATTCATTTTGTGTTTTTGTCTAGGTCACATGCTGCCACTTTCTTTGCAGGGCTTTACAAATCTGTGTGCCAGCAATGGATTTAGCTGTATAGATGGAGTTGATAATTAAATTGTTTTATGTTAAAGGTCCCAAAAGAGATGAATGACTATGTAAATAATTAAAAGTAGCAAGAGACTTTAAAAGCAGAGTGATCATTTGTAATTGAGGGTCTCGTGAAGATTTGGGGGCCTTTTATGTTTATTTCATATTTTATTCTTTTCACTGAAGTGGCAAGACCTTGAGGTTTTTTACTGTTCACAACATATTTTGCACTTCTGAATTGTCATAGATTTCCTTTATCCAGTAGGCTGACAAAAAAAAAAAAAAACTGTCAGTTTTGTCTTACGCCAGTGTGCTATTTACCCTTTATGTCATTACACAAATAAAAAAGAAACTTGAATCATTTTCTTTATTCGTGTATTTATTAATGAAAAACTAATGTAACCTGTTGCATCCATGAAGGTAGCCTACGTATTGCATGTCAACGACCGTTTGTGTTAATGTACAGTAGGTGGCAGTGCAGGGGCAGTGTAATCTTTTGAGAGAAAAACACAACCACGGTAATGAACCATTGAAAGACGTCAGAATAAAAGTCTCACAAGTAATTGGCTATGCAGGCTTCTAAAGCTAATATAGGTGCAATATACATAATTACTTTATTTCAATGAGTAGCAAACTTGTAAGAGGGGGGCATGACAGAAACGCTATAAAAGCGGGTTGTGGGCGCTGCATGGTTGCACTTTTAGTTGTGATTAACGAGGTTTGTTGTCGGATACGAGGTCACTACAGTAGCAGACGGCGCGCGCGCCATCTCGTGTCCTTGCATGACTCCAAAGCAGCCGGTTGAAGATGTATAAGCAGGTCATGGTAAGTATCCTGTGTATTTCAGACCATTTTTTGTACATTGCAAACACTCGACAACGATATATCATATGTCAGATGCAGACGACAACTTTCTTTTGTCATGTAGCTTTCGTGTGAAACGTAGAATCATAGGGAATATAATGTTAATTAAATCCATTTAGCGGTCATGGAAGGACAGTGAGACAAACATTAGCTAGCTAGACATCTGAAACGTAGTTATTATATTGCTAGCTAGCATACCAAAGTTGAAGCGCAGTTCATTTCCTGGAATGGTCAGCTTGATTAATCCGAATTTTAAAAAATGTCTCTACATGCAAATGTGTTTTGTATTTCTTGAAGAATTGGTCAAGATATGTTAAGTAGTATTGACAGAGGGATATGTCTTAAGTTATATTACAAGTACACGTTCTCACAGTTTAAGTGGCTTCATGCTGAAGCAACTTTGAAAACGAGGCTCCGGTCACTTGTGGTTGTTGTAACCTACATGCATTTTGTAACGTTAGCTGAATGTTGGCTGGCCTCAGACTGCCACCTTTCTATTAATGGGTTTTTTGGGTGTGCTTCTGCAGACATTACAGCAGGTGTCTCGGCGGATGCTGAGCACCACTGCTAACAAGCAGGTGATTAATCGGGTGCCCCAGAAGCAGAAGTTGTTTCAGGTGAGGTTTTTTTTATTTATTTTTTTTACATCTTGCACTGATCAAATTAATCTGTCACATGGTTACAAGTTCAAGGAAAGACTTCCGTGTGTGGGTGGAGAAGATGCAGTAGGCTAACCTATTATTCTGATACTAAGAAAGGCATAAACGCGTATTGAAAGAGGAAAAACGATCATTTTGTTTATTAATTTATCACGCTAAGGTCCCATCCTTGAACAGTGAAAGCAAAGAATAGCACAGTATTTACATAATTTGCCGTTTGTTCAATAATAATAATAATAATAAAGCTTTATTTGTATAGCACCTTTCATACACAGAATGCAGCTCAAAGTGCTTTACATTTGAAGCATGTAACACAATAGTAGTCAGTCAGTCATTATCAATCACTTTTCTTTGCTGTTTATGATATGCTCAGCAACATATCAAAAATATAGAAAATGACGTCATAAGACTGGCAGCCTTAACCCTCTTACCCCCCACAAGCACGCCATATGGCAACTGTGGCAAGGAAAAACTCCCATATTCCAGGAAGAAACCTTGAGCAGAACCTGACTTAATAGGGGGAGCCCATCTGCTTCTGGCTGGCTGCGCCCTCCAATAGTAGCAGATGTAGAATAATCTGAAAATGTAGTCTACAGGATAAGATGAGTTAACTAAAAGCTTTCCTGTACAGGTATGTTTTCAGATCTTTTTTAAAAATATTTACTGAACTCGCCTGCTTGATGTACAGAGGCAGGGTGTTCCATAGTTTGGGGGCATAATGGATAAACGCAGCTTCTCCACTTTGTTTGTGGAGCACTTTGGGTACGATTAAAAGATTAGAATTGGATGATCTAAGTTTCCTTTGTGGTTGATAAGATATTAAAAGCTCAGAGATATATGAAGGTGCTATGCCATTCAGAGCTTTGTAAGTAATTAACATAACCTTAAAATCAATTCTATAGGAAATAGGGAGCCAGTGCAGTTCAGCCAACACAGGGGTGATGTGTTCTCTCTTCTTAGTCTTAGTTAAAAGTCTAGCCGCAGAGTTCTGTATGAGTGCCAATTTCTTTAGATGTGTTCAAGGTGCACAAGCTCTCCAGCGGTTGAACAAATAAGTAAGTCCTGATTGCATGGCAGGGAAATGGGAATTAACATGGCAACATAGGACTTATCCATCTTTTTCATGGATCTAATATTGCTTAATGTTTTGGTATTTCTCAATACTAACTATTAACTAGATGCGTCAGATATCAAACTTACAGACAGCACTGGCTGTTGTGATATCAGTGCTGTGTTGTTGGGAAGGGTTGGTCTGACTCCCTACTACTCACTGTGGAAGTATTGCATGTTGAATGGTGATCTTAGATGTGGTTAAAAACCATCTGCGTGTCGGACTTGTCCAAATTCGTCTGGTTACAATCTAACCAGATGCCCATGCAGACTTAGTTGGTACGTTCAGTGACAGCGATTGCATTTTAATGTTAAGGTTATGCATATAATATGAAGATCCCTAATCCCTTAATTTGATTATCATTCTGTGGGAGTATGCATGTTGGTGCTTGTGGCACGGTGCTGATGGTGTGCCCTCCTAGACAGTCATTCAGTTTTTGCGTTTCTAAAGATGAAGTGATTGTAGCATCTTGTGCTCCCTTGCACCACACCTCACACCTTCTTGCAGTCTGTGGAGGCACAGAATAATTGACAGGGATTTTAAGCTCTTGACTTTTGGTAAGTTACAGTTTTGCTTTATATTGTTTTGTGACACAAGCAAGTGCTGCCATATTCTATTTGGCCAGTAAAGATAATGCTACGTGTGCTCCATCAGGAGGACAATGGTATTCCAATTCACCTGAAGGGTGGTGTGACCGATGCAATCCTCTACAGGGCCACGATGGGATTGACTATCTTGGGTGAGTAATATTAACTTCTAATTTTAAGCCCAGCTACTTTCTCCATCATTCATCTTGTGTGTAAAGGCCACAAACACTTATTGTCATGATATTCAATCCCAAAGATAATTTTTATGTGTGAGCCATTGTAAAATTCCTTCAATAACCTTTTTGGCTACCATAGTGTATTGCAATAAACCACAGCTGTAGTTTTGTGGTTGTACCTTCTGCCTTCATATACTGACGTTACAGTAACAGCGATGCCATTCTATTACAGGAACAGGATATGTCATCTATGAACTGGTAAATGCAGCCCTTCCCAAGAAGAAGGACTAACTCGTGCATCTTGGTCTCTTCAACACCCCTCCACTGGTTGTACCAAACATTTTCAGGGAGTTCACTTATTCTGTAATAATGGTATCCATGTCAACTTGTAAATTATTAACTTGTGTCTTACCTGAGGACAATAAAACCAGCCTCCCTTGAATGGAGTGTTTATTGCTTTTTGACAGATGTATTTGTTGTTGTGTTTGGTGAAAAAATTATTATTTCTAGGGTCCACGTGCCTTGGGGGACCCAGGTTAGTCCAACCGGGGTTATTTCCCGATCCCACCCCATCTCTCACTTGCTTCCTCTCTCTCTCTTCACTGTCCTATCGGATTAAAAGCATAAAAGCCCCCCAAAAATATTTAAAAAGAAAAAATATATTATTTCTGTTAGTGAGTTTGACATCTTAAAGACGACGGGGCCACAGGTGAATGGTTTGACTTACTCCGTTCCGACAGTGCAGTTCCTTGTCTAGTCACTAGGGGGGGTGTCAGCTAGTTAATTAAAAAAGTACCATTGCCAAACTCCTGGGTTAGTCGGGTCCAAAGTCCAGGCAATCCGATTGGTCATATGATTTGGTTCTTCAGGATTCTACTATGAGCATAGTTGATTAATAATGTGAATGTTAATAACTAATTGCAACTATATTTGACTTAAATACTCTGTCAAAAATGAATGAACATATTCTCCCACTGCAACACAATTCAGAATGATTTTGATATTCATTTTTTGAACAGATGGGGATGACCCAAATCTGAGATCACTTTAGCTGTTACAGTTACAGGTCTTCATATAAATTCAAGGTACTCAAGTCATTTTATTCTGGGTGATCATTTTGGGGCTTGACTCATGAATTCATACATATACAGGCTGTCATCCAAAAATATTTCAGTAAAAACCTTAAAACTAAATACTATAATTAAATGGATAAGGTACTTTGTGGTGTAGATTTATATATTGCATACATATTCAAAATACATTTCTAATACTTTCAAAAGCAGCTGAAAATGTGTGGAGGAAGAGAATGCGCAGTTTGATTTGAATCACAACAAAAAAAAACAACAGAGAACACCAAGATCAATTCATTTCTGTTTCTCCACTGGCTAAACAAAAGTATATGACTCAATAATTCACATTCTGAACATAACATTGATGTCAAATACTGAAATAGTTCAGTGGGACATTAAATCAAACACAAGGGCCAGGGTAGAGACATTACTTTTTTACAAACGTTTGTACTTTGCAGTTTGCCAACACTTGCATCGTGTATGGAATACAACAAACCAATATTAAAGCTGCTGAAAAAGAAAAAACAATAAGAGGATGTCCTTTAACAAACGTCAACGTGTTAGTTTTAATGAAAAGGATAGCTGTATGAACACACCTTCAGTGGTCAACCAATCAAACCAAGCGCATCAATGAATGCTTGCACCAGGTGTGTCATAACAGATCCCTTATGAAGTAAGAAAAAAAATCACATCAATTGAGGTAGACTGTATTACAAATCTGTCCTGAATTAATATCAAACCAGTATCTGAATTTGTCAATAGTTCTTTTGGAACTAAATTATTTGTAAATTACTATCACCCCAGCAGGATGAGTTATATTACCTCAATAAGTTGAGTGGAAATCAATCATGGTGATATGTTATTAATATCAGTTATAATTTTCTGGAATAAGTTTCCTTCATGTACTTTTGATAAATATATATATATGTTGTATGACAAGCAAACTATTACTTTCCTCTACATTATGCACTGTATATAAAGAA
Source organism: Alosa sapidissima (assembly GCF_018492685.1). Classification (NCBI taxonomy): domain Eukaryota; kingdom Metazoa; phylum Chordata; class Actinopteri; order Clupeiformes; family Clupeidae; genus Alosa; species Alosa sapidissima. The sequence goes on along the minus strand of NC_055962.1, from coordinate 34,923,983 downwards.
TCATTCAAGGGTAGAAGCTACTTTAGCAAACAAGATTATGACAAAATAATTGGCATGTGTTTTGCATATGCATAAAACAAACATAAATAGTTCTAATGTGTACAGGCAATGCAAACATTTTATTGTATGTTTGTCATTTGCAAAGCAAATCTTGGTGCTGAGATGCTGAGGGGTGTACTAATGGTTGATTAGGAAGAGTGGCTGCAAGGATCTGTTGAACTTGATCCATTGTCTGTCTGTCTATATGGCTATATACTGAATAATAGTATATGATGGCAACAGCATTTTAGATACTATTTTGTTTTAAATCTGCTGAAAACTACTGTTCTAATAATTAAATAAAGGAAGGAAGATGGGAAAACAAATGGATACAATAACTGAATACATTTCATTTGTTAACTTCCTGAAATGATCACGACTAACATGTAACATTGATGTTGCATATGGTCAGTAAATACAATTTGGTAATCAGCACATATAAATGGTTGTAAATATTTGGTGTTACGCAACACAAAAGTGTGCTAGAAATCAACCGACTGTAAAGAAATTAAGTACTGACAGCACTGGCATGCAGAAGCTGAGCAAGTCATGTTGCCCACCCTCCAGCATCTTAGACATAATACGTGCAACGACACTGTCATTTGGCCCAGAATGAAGCTTTTGTGCGAGACATGCTATAGGTTTTGGTGGGAGATGAAATCTCTCAAGGCATGTTGCATGTATCAGTTATTGTGCTTCAATGTGATACAGAACGTTTAGAACTAAGATCTCCCCCAACACCATCTCTAAAAATAAAACACTTCTTTGAAGTGACAGTCTGTCTAATATTACTTAGTCACCGATACATTCACATGGGCGAGGTCCATCGCAGCATTAATTCATTCCTGTTCCTTAAGAAAATAACATACCACTCATTCCTTAGGTAATGGCTATTCATAAAATAGACTTCATCGCCAAAATATAATAAAATTGCATGAATATTAATATGAAAAAACATTGCAAAGATATTTAAGTATATATATTTACCTTGTCAATTTCTTTGGCTACATTTTTAAGTCAATTCAAAGCTTTTTTTTTTTTTTTTTTTGAAAAAACTAAGCATGCACTATTTCATAAAAATGACATTTAGGGATAGTAAAATTCATTAAATATAGAAACTAAAGCGAGGCTCGTGCCAGTTACAGCATTATTCACCTCATACAACTCAAAGGCCAATGCTTTCAGCCAAGGATGTGCCATTTCCATGGTCAGATAAGCGCTTGTTAAACATTTAAAAAGCACCTTGGTAAAGAATGTATTTTTCCCTTGTAAAAAAATTCAAGTTTTCCTCATTTCCACCTTACAACCTCAAGGTCATTTGACAGCTGGAAGATTGATAGAAAACCACAGTCCTATGCATAGCTCACAAAGATCACATTCATATTAACAATACACACTTCGGCTTTTTCGTTGATATGTTTTGGTGCTTAAAGACGTTTCTTTCTCCCTCAAATACACTGAGTAGGCATACACTGGTAAACACAAATCACTCATGCTTGGCACTATATAAAACCATACAGCCTTTCACTCTTAAGAATGCCCCGTGTCTATACATATACATACATATACATAATCAAACATACACATATGTATGTATGTATGTCCGTATGTATATGTATATGTATACATGTCAGTTTGTGTGTCCGTGTGTGTGATTTCTTGGCGGAACACAGACGTGTGTTAGATGACAGACTCGGGCTCGGCGCTCCTCACATCTCCCTGGCCTCCGCTGTTGCTCCTGTTCTCCAGCATCTTCTGCGGACTCTCCTTGGCCTCCTTGGCCAGGCGGGCCTTACGCCGGCGCTCCACCCAGGGGATGAGGCACAGCATGGCCCCGCCGATGAGGGGGGGGATACCTGCCAGGTAGAAGGCCACGTCGTAGCTCATCAGCCGGTCCCTCAGGTAACCTGTCAGTGGGAGCATGGGGGAAGTCCACAGAGTTGATTTAAAACATAGGATATCAGAATACATGAACATCCTCCTGCCAACCCCCTCCATCATCTACAGATTCACACATTCACACACACACACACACACACACACACACACAAAGAGCTCTACAGCCACTTGAGTAGAGCTGATGAGCCCCATGACATGTCTCTATGAGTAGAGACAGCTTGTCTCTTTCATTTACTTATCCCTGTCATTGACGTTTCACTCAACCTATATTAAATTCCGCACTGTGGAATTCCAGTGAGAAAAATAGCCCACTTGTCCAGCAGGACAGTGTTAACCGTTTGCACATGACCTGGCCTTGCTCCCTCTCACTCTGCCATGTGTCTGTGACATAGGCAAGACGTTAGCCTAATTAAACTAGCGCTCACAGGAAGAATTGCTGCCTGTGCATTCACATTCCACTGTTAACATACGCAGTGCATTTTTAGCTGTGCATATAATTGTGCTCATTACAAGCCAGTGAGTAAGAATGTTGGCATGTTGTTCTCCAAGATAAGTACATCATTTCAGCACACTTAGCTACCGAGTCATCTGGCAAACATTTGGCAATAGCTTTTCTGCTTTTCTTTAAGACACTAAACCAACTGTGAAGCTGCTAGCTTGTTACCTCAGCTATAAAGAATTTCTATTCTACAACAGTCATCTACCTTACTAAGCCATGGCCCGTCCTAATGAACATAAAACTCTCCCTTGCTTGCCTTGAGATTCACTGTCAGGCAACAGCCAGCAGAGGGCACTGTGAGAGCAGAATTTCTCACCTCACAACCTACCCAAGAGCACTGCAGCATACCGGGCTTGCATTAGCATTTTTCTTTGGAGCAGTGTATCTAATATTTAAATATCCGGCTACTTCTTCAGCCACCTCCCATGCAGTCAATTCAAACAATGAATTTAGTGTTTGTTGTTTAGAAGCTTTAGTAGCTAAAAGAACAAAGATCAGCAAAGCAAAGATGAGCAAGAGCATTCAGGGGTTTCCTCATGCTCCTCCATTATCAGCTAAGCCGGAGCAGGCCTAACCTACCTGCGATGGGTGGCCCTACGGTCATGGGCACGGACATCATGCCCAACAGGAAGCCGATGGCCTGGGACACATCCTGTGGGCCGACCAGCTCGAAGGCAATGGGCGCCATGATGCAGATGAAGCAGCCATCAAACAGGCCCATGAGCAGGCACACGGCGATCAGCCCTCCGAAGACGTTGCAGAGCGGGATCATCATGGACATCAGGCCAATCACCAGGAACGACATCACCTAGGAGGGGGGGGGGGGGGGGGGGTATGTTAAATCACGTTTATAACCACTTCCATTTGAATTTCAGTCTAAGATCCTAAAGTCACTGGGCTGCCAACGGATCACAATCTACATACTCAGACCCTCAACAGAAGCAGCTCCAGTTTCTAAATCGAAATGCAGTGGCAGCTGGAGAGAGGAACATGTCATTACCTGCAGGTACACCTTGTTGACCCCCGGCACATAGTCAGCCACCCTGCCGAAAATGAGACGACCCACAGCGGACGTGATGCCAATGCACATGAGCAGGACTTCCTTGTTGGCGTCCTTCCCAAATCGCTCCTCCACGTGTTTCATCTAGAGAGAGAGAGACACACATGAGCATGAGCTGAGACAAGCTAATACACACATCCTGGACTGCATCATGGGAAAACAAATGCACACCAAACACACGCACGCACGTACAATGACCCTGCTGTACCTGCGCACATTTAGCCTCTGAATTTTACAAATGTAAACAAACTCTGGGCTACTTTCATAACAGTGTAAATAGTGAAGAATAATCCATTGTTAATAGTGAGTTTCATTTAATTTAATTTCATGCGGTTTCTTTGAGACAGATTGAAGCTGTTAGAAAAGAACGTAGAGTAGATGAGTGCCAGTGGCACAGATAGGTTGTTGTGTGTGTGTGTGTGTGTGGGGGTTGTTCTAGTGCTGGCGAGCGTGGGTAAAGTTACATGTGTTGTGCATGTCTGTGCCTGGCCGTATCTGAGCAAAGAGAGGCCTTTTTCAGGGGCCTTACATCCTGTTCTGTTTCACACAGATGACTTTTATAGACAGGGGCTGCACCCCCTCTTTCAGCCCTGCCTGCTCTTGGGGGCGGGCTGTCATCCTACACTACTGGCCCACTGGCCCTGAGTCTATAATTCATATTTACTACCCACACCCCCATTCCTGCATTCCAACTACCCCCCAAATGCTGACGTATACCAATGGAACCCATTTGTATAGTCCAATCATAAAAGAGGAGGAGAAAGAGAGAGAGAGAGAGAGAGAAGGGCAGAAAGGGAAGATTGCAACCCAGATGGTTCAGTTTGGGGGGCCCTTGCGTTGGGAGTCTACCCCATAGTTGAGCACCAATCTGTGGGCTCCAGTGGTGGAGCAGCCCCTGCAGCCTGGAGCCGCGCCAGGCCCCTGCCTCTTGGGACTCCACTGGGCTTCCTGCTCCGGTGCTCAGAGAGCCTCTATTCCACCAGCCCCGCCAGCCACTCACAGCAAAACCCGCAAAAAAAAAAAACAAAAAAAAAACACAACACGGGGAGGAGCGAGGAGAGTCCACAATGTTCTGATAGCCGAGCTAGCGCCTGACCGTATGTCTGCTCTCCAAGCAACCCTGAAACAGACCAGCCATTTAAGCTAAAGTGATGCTGTTCAACAAACAAAAAACACATCCAACCCAAGTGCATACACACACAACCGCCCCCCTGCTCACACACGCACACACACACACACACGCACACGCACACGCACACACACACACACACACACAGACGCATGCAGCTCTGTGGATGATTGACGCGTCATTATGCAATGACACAGTCTCCATTAGTGACTGCTGGGCTTACGCTCTGCTCCATTAACTCCTGGGCTGCAAGGAAAGCAGTTCATCAGGGCAGCGCAGCCAGAGCAGAGCTGCTCCTCCCCAGGGGCTCAGCACACACACAGCCCACACAAAACACCAGATGGGCCTCGCGGACACTCACTGACGGACGAGTGGAAAATTGGAGAGCATCACGCACTGGCACCCCGGGATGTAAACATCGGGAAAGGTCAAAGGGCACCTGTGTGTGTGTGTGTGTGTCTTCAGGCCCTGCCTTACCTAAACGAGCATGATGGGTCATGGGAATACCATACCAAAGTTCTCCTTGGAACGGTGTGAAGCCTCTTCTTTAACCATGACTAAGGCAGATACAGTATGCTGGAGAGGGTCAATTCTATTATGTCTAGTAAAGAGGACATCTGACATCATGACATAGGCAGATACAGTATGCTGGAGAGGGTCAATTCTATTATGTCTAGTAAAGAGGACATCTGACATCATGACATAGGTAGATACAGTATGCTGGAGAGGGTCAATTCTATTATGTCTAGTAAAGAGGACATCTGACATCATGACATAGGCAGATACAGTATGCTGGAGAGGGTCAATTCTATTATGTCTAGTAAAGAGGACATCTGACATCATGACATAGGTAGATACAGTATGCTGGAGAGGGTCAATTCTATTATGTCTAGTAAAGAGGACATCTGACATCATGACATAGGCAGATACAGTATGCTCGAGAGGGTCAATTCTATCATGTCTAGTAAAGAGGACATCTGGTAGGAATCTGGTGCAACGTAACAGGATGTGCCAGGCTGAGCTGCATCATCAGGTCCCACAATGAAATGTAATCATAATGCCTTATCACATTAGGGCCGGGGCGTGCACAATAGTTAACTGAATATCCATTCATGTAATTGCAAGGTGCCTTAAAATGCACTGCACAGATAGATATAGATAGATAGATAGATGGATAGATAGATAATCACTGTAATTCACAAATTCACACAAAACAGACACATAGGAAACACTGTATAAACATAAAGACATATTAAACTGCTATACTATCTCTTTAATGTGTAAAGAGAACACACACTTTAATGTAAGATTAGGATATAGGCAAGTTGTGCAATGATGATGTGCCTGGCAACTCAGAGGACAAGTCTTCTATCCCTGCCATCTTCCATCCCTGTAGTCTAATGCAACATTATTCCTTTTTTTTTTAACCAAATGAAGGGCTGTGCCAAGCACAAAAGCACACCAAGTCATTAAAACTATTTTATTACACTTACTTTGAAAATGTTTTTTCATAGGCATTGTTAAAACCATATATGTTTGCTTTCATTTGGCAGTGATTTTCTTTTCAGTGAACATGCAGCATAAGAGCATGTAGCCTATCCAATACTACTAATTCCTTGCTAGTATCATCAGACGGCTGTTAAATAAATAAATGGGCTGAACTTTGCCACTGCACTCTTGCTCTGTGAAGGAAATGAGATAATAGAGGCAAACCTTGCCTGAGCAAACTGGAGTACTGATAACAACGGCATGATGTTGTCAAAGGTGCAAAATGAATTTAATTTCTGCACTGGCAACGAGAAGGTATTCTTACTCAACTTTCTCAAATATTCCTTCTTATCTTGAACCCATCCAATCCATGGCGGATGGAAAATCTCTGTTTAAAGTTGGCAATGTTAATAATAGCTGCTTTCAGACCTAGGAGTAAGTCTGCATGTTCTGCGGATGTCAAGCGGTTGGGCCGTACTGTATATCTGAACAACATAACCGGCCATTTGGAATTCCGTACCTAGTCGGCTCTTACACTACTGTCCTCCTAGTATTTCCGACGGACATTATGTAAATGTGCTCGTGTGTAAACGAAGCGAAGAACATACATTCTGTTCATGTGCATGTTCAACCACATTCAACCTGTTCAACCATGGAGATTCTGTTCATGTGCGTCGGTGTTGTTTACACATATAACCGCATAATGTCAGCATGTTAGCATCATATCTGAATCAACCATGCAGGTTGTCACGTGCCATGCCTCATGGCTGCTATTCAAGGCCTCTGGTGTGTTTGCATTTCTGGCTACTACCAACCAGAGCCATACTGTATAGATAGGGAGTTGAATTCTGAACACCCACTGTGTCGCAACTCTCCAGCTATAAGGCTCTGCTGCTAACTACGCTTGCAACAGCGCCGGAACATCGGTCCCACGCAAACACAGTCAGGGCCCTCTGGAACGGTCAGGGGGAAGAGGTAAACAGCTGGGATGTCTCCCACAGGCTCATGACGTTCAAGGACTGGAATGGCCTCAGTGGTGGACGCAGCACAGGCCCTTTGAAAGGGCGCTAATATAAACTAAACTGATGGAGAGAGAGAGCGAGTGAGGGAGGGGTGGGGGGGGGGGCGCCTCTCAACTTCTCACCTCAGCTCACGTTCATTTCATGCGGCTGCGGATTCTCTCTCTCCACAGGCTCACAGAAGCCGCTTAACTGCAATCTCCCACTGGTGTGCTTTATTAAGAGCTGCTGCTCTATAAATACGTAGCCCGGTGCCAGTATACTCTATGTGTTGGGAATGTTGCAAGAGACTTAGAATCAGAATGGCTCATTGAGAGGGATCGCAGGGGAACACAGAGGAGGAGGCAGGCAGAGCCGTGCTGTACCATGACTCAGCATACATGCAAATAGGGGAACACAGAGGAAGAGGCAGGCAGAGCCGTGCTGTACCATGACTCAGCATACATGCAAAGACTGGGTTAGTTCCAATACGGCAGTTAAATGTTCTGGAGGTTCTTTAAGACTTTGAACATGAGTAGTTTCGTGCCAGAACATCCCAGAGCTCCAGTACTGCGCAACTGGATGCCTTTAGCAATCTTTCCGAGTAGAAGGAATGTGTTTTCAATGCAAGGATCACAATAACTTATCAAAAATAAGCTCTTTCACAATGTTCTTGCTTGCCACAAACACCCTTCTTCATTTGAGACATTTCTCTGATGTTCTTAAACTCCTTCATATCTGCAGCGTATCAACAGGAGAGAGAGAAAGACGTGGATCTACCTGGACTTTTGGCCTTTGCAAACTTGAACTGATAGGCTTGGCTAAGATAACAGGGAACAGTCTAAAAGCCAAACAGTTTTCAGGCCAGATTTCAGCTCTGCATAATTTTTCCATGTGATAACACATCTCTCTGCTCTCTCACTGCTGAATCTAGAGCTCTGACAGTCAACTGACCGTAGGCTATGGTGCTGCGTCCTTGTCTGACCAGCAGAGCTGAGAAAGCTGTTTGCACAAGGCAGACAGCCCGCTAGGGAACGGTCCATCCCTTCAATAACAGGGTCACCATGTCCAAATAAACAGTGACATCTTGAGCCACACAGCATGGCCCCAACTCTCCTGCCTCACCACAGACAGACAGCACATCTCTTCTGAGGTGCAGCTTCAGCAAAATAAGAGGCGTTGACATCTTGTGGATGGTATGGAATACAAGAATAATACGCCATGTGTTTGTCTTACATAGTTGTGACTGTAATTGGAGCTCTCCTGCCCACAGATCATGTCTCCTCATTCATGTTTATTTTCTTTACATCAACAGAGCAGCTTGTGTGTGGAGGGTCACGTCAACCGTAAAAGGCAGCCGTGATATGTCCAATCAGATATTGGAAGCCTTTATGCATACAGTAGATGTCAGTCATAATAATGTCAACTTGGTGTCAGGTGACTCTGTTGAGATGGGCCTCTTGTTATGCTGCCTTTTTGACCCTCTGGTCAAACTTTAAACGTCTGCGTGTCTGTTTCTAAGATTCAAACATTCTCATGAGCCAGTTTTGTCTGATAAGGCAAAGACCAGAGTCAAAAGCCAGTAAGGCCAAATGAAATGGAGGTAACCCTACAACAAAGACTATTTTGCCATAATGTAAACTTTCTTTATATACTCACATTTGCGTCTGAATACATTCACCGAAAATGTGTCAAGTTATGATACGCTAACCACATGAAGCGTATGCTCACTAGCCACATGATCCGATCCGTGTGATACCGTAAATTATACCACACAACCTACTGAACTGGCCTTGCCCAACGTGTACTGAGCATTTGTGCTGAGGCAGGCAGGAGAGGAGGAAAAAACAAGCCGTAATTTCAGGAGTCTGAAGGTCGGCGGCGCGCTGCTGAGCTAGCCTGTCCGTCACACCGCCTGCAGAGGAGGCCCCGCAGCAGCGGCCACTTCCTGTTACCGCGAGGTTCCCATCACCTTCCCCCCGCACCGCACCGCGCCGCGCCACACCAATGGAATGCGCTACGCGCCGTCGTGACTGAGCTCCGGTCTCCCTGCACGCTGAGGCTCACCTCCTCTCGTGTCGCCTGACACCAGGACGAGCTGAAAAACACGTCTCAGGACCCCCACAGAGGTCCGTGTGCTTTTCCCCTGCCCGCCCTGCTGCAGGCCTCATGAATATAATCAGCAGCAGTGTGAGCCTCACTTTCACACGGCAGTTAGAATCCTTCAGGTACACTGAACAGTGTGAAAAACAAGATGTTTTTCACTGACCTGGGGCCAGATGGAAACTCGAGAGATGATGATAAATTCTCAGACAGATCAAAACAAGCTGAATCAATACTGCTCTCTCCTTACTGCCTGTGACACTACGGAGATCTGTCCTGCAGGTTAGCCAGACACAATCCCATCTGTGAAAACTCGCCCTATGTTTTTGTATAAATGTAATGGTTGGAACTGTGACAATATATGGACAGACATTTACGTACAGAAGAGAAAACACACAAAAGAAAGGAAACACACTCACAGAGACACACGCACGCACACACTTACCAGGTGAACATAAGGCACAAAGTAGCCATAGAGGGCTGCAGGGATCCCGAAGGCCCAAATGCGGTAGCCCAGCGACTTCCAGATGTTGACGTTGAAGACCTTTTGGATGCCACTCTTTTTGCCACTGGGCGTGGGCGGCAGCAGGGGCCTGTAGGTGAAGCCGGCCAGCATGAGGAGGAACATGAAGATGCTGAGCAGGCGCAGCGTGTTGTGCAGGCCCACGCGCTCCAGCAGCACCTTTAGCAGGAAGGGCAGTGTGATGGTGAACACGCTGCTGCCCGCCGTCACGATGCCGTTGACCAGGCCCAGGCGCTTCTTGAAGTAGTGGCCCAGGATGACCAGGCTGGGCTGGTAGGCGAACGAGCAGCCGCAGGCGAACACGATGCCGTAGGTGAAGTACATGGGCCCCAGGGACCTGAGAATGACGAGACAGTGGTGTTTTTAGGAGGGTGTTTGTTTTAGTATATCTGCAACATGGTTGTGTTTAAGGAAATGTGACAATGGCACTGTGTCTTTATTAAAGACGAACAAGGCCTAAGCAGTTCCAAAACATTTGAACAATGTGCCCGACATCTGATCACAAAATCACGCCGAATGTGGACTGGACATGCCCTAAATGTCTTTAAGCTTTGCGCCCCCTGACCAAGCATTTCAGGTCTCCAAGATAAAGCCCATTCTAATTATTAAAGACCGGTTGAACAAGAGCAATTCCCCAAACATTCCGTTTCCTGCTACGTTGCTTAATATACCTTACTGTATGATAAACTTGCATAACACCCTATGCTGGATTCAGTGGAATGACTTCTGGTGTAACAAGATGGTGAAATAACGTGACCAATGAAACAGAAACGTCTCTAGATAGAAGCCTGACCACATATCTGGTGTTTGTGGACATTTATGATGGCTGTGGATTCAGGGGTGAGCCACAGGATTGAGATTTCACCCAAATGAGCTCAGCTACTGAATCTCACCCAGCACAACAACAGCACATAAATGAATGATAAAAAAGTTCAAATCCACTGTAAAATAAAACGCTCCGCGGGAATGATGGCTTAACTGATGAGCTGTGGGAGGATTGTGTGTCTGATCTGATTACTTTTAATGGATGTGGTTTGTGGTTGTGTGTGAAGCCTGAACACTCGCTCTTCCAAATGAGTTGGCAGCCGGCTCAGCTGCACACCCACGGTACCACAGGAACAGTGTGTGGCCTGAACAGATGCACGCCTCAGAGTTCCACACCTGACAATTTGGGCATTTCACCGAAATCGTCCTATACTTACGGTGAACAACTAACCAAATGTTTTTGGCACAAAACAGGGTTTGCATAACATTTGCCTAAAGTCATATGGCAGGAATTCTAACCTGGAGAAACCAGCGATACACAAGAAACACATCCATCTATCTGGGTGGGAGTGGGGGCACTTACGTGACAAAGGAACTGGCCAGCAGTCCAACCAAGGCCACAGCTGCACCTCCTATGGCTGTTATCCTGCAGCCCAGCATGTCTGTGACCACGCTGACGATGGGGGAGCAGAAGAAGATCATCCCCATGGAGAGGGAGCCCACCCATGCTGCACACACACACACACACACACACACGGAAGATATGTTGATGTTTTATTAGACAAAAAGCTTAGGCAACATCACACAAGTACATGAGGATGCATGCATAAGGAGGTAATGCGATCAATTATTGCAGATGGTGTTTTTTCCCCCCAAGTCCCCACCAAGCCTTCTCTATATCATGCCAAAGGGTCGAGCTATCAAAAGGCAGAACATTTCCTGTCAGTGTTTACTTGTTAAATGTACATGAATGGGTCTGCCTTGCCCTTTGGACTGGACTCCAGCTTAACGGGTGAAGGTTGACCCTTTGAAAGCCCAGTGGATAAAAGGTTGTGAAGGCAAGAAGGCCTAACAGGATACGCAAACATCAGTACGCATATGTCACAAGCCCCTATATATCAACAAGAAATCTGTTTGAAAGTGAACGCATGGAATGGGCAAACAAAACTGGGCCTCAGAGATCTACCAAGCACCGCATATTGATCGCCTGACGAATGTAACACACTGACCCAATCAAAAACGCACATGTGCAGGATCAAACCTTAAATCAACAAGGATCAATAACACCAAGAAAATAAGCCTCAAAAACACCTACGCAGGTCAAACTGAAAAAAAATATGGCCTCAGGGTTAGCTCTCTGTGTCCAGCAGTTGTTTTTCTGCACAGCCATGTCCAGCAGCTCAGTTCTCCCTTCCCAGCAGGTCCAGGGAGGACTCCAGTGTTCAGCAAGACCCAGACAGAGAGGGATCACCACTTGGAAATAAACAAGCTGCGTGACGTCTGATAAATATTGTTTCCGGCTTTTCTTCGGGCCGCCACGAAAGGCAAACAGCTGACGTTTGGATCAGAAAAACAAGAATCTGTGGGGTGTGCACAGCACACGGCAAACCATTGTGCAAGACTGCAAGGGGTTAAAAGGTGGCCTTTGACCGGCAATAGTACAGGGAATGAGTGCCAAAATGAAGAAATGTTTCTTTTTTTTTTCTTTAAATGGCAAGACACAGAGACAGCTAGTGAGGGTAGAAACACACAGTCTGTCTGCTCACATCACGTTGTTTTTTTTCCTGCTGCACTGTCAAGTTTGCAGGCTGGCTGAAGCCGGATCGAGGGCACCAAGCCCCAAAGAGGGAAACGTAACTGCTGCTTCTCTGGCGAAACTGATGAGTTCAAGAGTTTTTTTGGTTTCATCTCTCTCCTAAGAGGAAATCACATTCCTTTCTGAGACAGCATTGTCTTGTGATGTGTGATGTGTCACCATTACTGCATCAGGATACCTAGATAATAAATAAAACTGAAGAGACGACTTGACCTTTTGACTTGTTTATCAAGTTATGCGGAGAGGAAACGACCTTGCACAGGCACAGGAACATAGAGATAATCAGGCGCTAGTACAAGGACAGTTGGGGTGAAGGGTGCTCCAAGAATAAACTCGACCCATAGACTTCCATGAAATATAAACAATACCGACGTCCGTAAACAATAGCATATAAACACAATATTAACCTCAAACTCTTGACTTCTATTTACGTCCCCATTTACGTTACATTTTTCCTTGAGTACCAATTAAGTGACAACAGGGAAAACTATTTTGTAACTGGAGTCGTGAACCCATTCAAATTCACAGTGGGATGTTCTCAAGTGGCTGAAAGGACACAATGACCTCCCAAACGGAGCCGGATATTACTGTTACATTTTCATCTGTTGGCCAATCCACAACTAAATGCATCTGAACAAGCCCTTCAGAAGTCCAGACTGAGAATGCAATTTCAGGCTGGTGACTTTTGCCGTTACGTCCAATGGAGATTCCCCGCGCCTCCCCCCAGGGGCTAGTCTGTCACTGACGGCACCGGCTGAGATGAAAATCTTCCCAAATTCACCTCATAACCTCGTGTTCTCCCTGTCTGAACCCAATAACCCTCCGTCTTGGCCAGACTAATGTCAGAACTACCCTGCTACTCCCCCACACTGGGAGAATTAGCTCAAAACAAATGTCCAGGTATCCGCCTGTTTCACTCCACTTAGTACAGGGTATTAAGGTATGACAGACATTAAAGATACTTTATCTCTGTTTAGGCAAACAGGATACTTGATTATCATAATGTTCTACGCTTTAAAGATGCCTTTGTTAAAAAACAGATCAACTGCCTCTTTAAAGATCCTTCAATATAACATTTTCAAATGTGTCCTAACTCAAGCACTAGATGATGGTGAAATGATGGCTGAAAGTTCATATGAGTGGGATGATGGATGGCAATGTGGATGTTAAAGTGACCATCTGATAGTAGCCTACATCATACTTTGAAGAGATTATTCATTTGTTTCAGTTTTATTTCCTGCCTATAACCGGCCTGTTTGTTCATGCTGCTGCTGGCTTTAGTTAGGTGCAAAACTGCCTTTGGGACTTCTTACACTCAGAGCATAAAAAAAACAAAAAACACTCCTTCGTGCCTGGTTTACGGAAACTTAGAGCACGAGAGGTTGTTCCTTAACCAGGTGCAACCCATCCTGTGCTCTGACTTCCTGAAGCACCACAAATAGGAGGCCACTTGTCCACGTCCAAACACATGACGGAAGGTGGCAAAGCCCTGATGGAGTAGATAGTAGCAGTTCCACTTCCCTTTTCCTCAGCTCGGTGTGGGCCCATTTGGGAAACACAGGCCGTCTAGAAAAATAACCATGACCCCAGGGATAGCCTCATGACTTCAGAAGGTGGTATCTGTTAGTATACAGAATGGCTTTTATGGAAAAAGCTTTTAGTTGCAGGCAAGTGAAAATAAGTTTTCTAGAAAACCTAGGAACACCAGCCAAACACGTTAGAATAGTTCCACATAAAGGTGTTATATGTGATTACAAACCTCCAAAACTGCCAAAGGGGCTAAATAAACTCATTTTAGACGTCAGAGTACCCATCTGAAACAGTCCACACCACATCTCTTTTGACTGTTAGACTGTAAAATATGTCACAGCTCATAGAAAAGTTTATGGGTCACTGGGTTAGCACAGCATGTTCAATGCCGGCCAGACTCTTGTCTACACGTACAGTCCTCTACACACGGAACTTTGTAACGTTTAAGTTGTTTGCATACAGTACACTTGTGTAACTTGCTTGACATGACATGGAGTGATGACATATGTAAATGAGATGGACCCAGGCATCCATGAGTCTGTTTGGGATGCGTAGACATATCATGTGATTATGGCTTGGTAGGAGCAGTGTTACTTTTAAATGCTATCTGCTTTGGTCACAGAGTGGACCTCGAATGTCTTCTCCAAAGTGTTGTTGGTATATCGTTCAATCAGATTCTGTTTTTAGAGGGGAAAATACTCTGGTTACTTTCTTTGTGTTTAGATAAATCTGTAGTCTTCTGTTAGTTTTATTGGGGAACATTTTTAAAGTAAATGTGCACAGCCATGTGCATAACCATGTGCTCTTCCCAAGATCTCATTTTCACACACTTGTGCCAGAAACTCGCAGTTAACCTCCAGTCATGGTTCCAGTATAGTATAACTGCCCTTTCAGAGGTACAAGTAGGTCATAACCTGTACAACAAACTAACACGTGTAAATACAGAATCCTTCTCACGGCCTCCAGCATGAACAGCTTCATTGTGCTAGTTGTACAATCAATCGATCAAGAGTTGCCTAGAAATGTACATTATAGCAAGGAATTAGGCTGAACTGCGCCCCAGGAGCCTACCCCCCCCCGCCATCCCAGGCTTGGGAATCGGTTGCAGGTATCGGTTAGGAACCGGTTCCAAAGGTTCCGATCCATCGGAATCGTACACATCCACGCGTTAACGATTCCACTAATGATTCCAATACAAAGCTTTGTTTTAGAAATGTTTACTTTTTTAGACATTTTAAAGGAGAATTCCGGTGTGATATTGACCTAAAGTGTATCGAAACATGATACCGAGTGTGAACGTATGTCTCATAGCCCATCTCGGCTTGTCCCCTGCACTCCAAAATCTGGCACTAGTTAGCCGATGCTACCAACATCTTTTTCAATAGTGGTGCTTCGGCATCGGGCTAGCCATGCAAATAAATCACTGTTTTACACCCATTTACGAGGCTCAATGTATCTCCACACTTCATTGGTAGACTTCCGAGGGCCCTGACATTTAAAACGAGACATTGAGAACTTTGAAAAAGCACTGGTAGTTTACTTACAAGACGATTTATACAGACAGTATCTTCACGAAGTTTAGCGTTTGCAGCCATCTTGAATTTAGTCACGATAAGTCGAGCAACGAGTAAGAATGAACAGGTATGATAAGGGATCAGATTCCAAAAATAATTCAGTGGAAATGCATGGATTCCAGTTGCTGCTACTGGAAGAAACTGGAATCCATGCATTTCCACTGAATTATTTTTGGAATCTGATCCCTTATCATACCTGTTCATTCTTACTCGTTTAGACTTACACTTTAGGTCAATATCACACCCGAATTCTCCTTTAAAGGATTTAACTTCTGTATTGATATTGCACACTTTGTATTCATTCTCTAAAACCACTTTAAATTAGACATTCAAAGCCAACAACTCCCAAAGACATCCTATAAGTGTTCAGCAAATGGTACAGGAATCGATATGGGAATCGATAAGGAATCGCATTGATAAGCAGACTCGACAATGGCATCGATATCGATCATTTCTTAACGATGCCCATCCCTAGCCATGTGTGGCTGGCCTGGCCTGGCCTGCTGTGGTGAGTGAAACCCGGTGCAGTGGGCAGCGGCTCCACCAGCTCAGGCATAGCTATTCCTGTCTCTTGCTGTTCATAAGGCCTCTGACTTTCGCCGCGCACTGGCTCAGTTTGATCTGGGGAGGCTAAGCTGCTCTATGCTGACAAACTGGCCCGTGGCCAGCCCCTCCCGCCGTGAACACAGGCCGCTGGTCTGTCTCGTGCCAGACGGGGGTGCAGTCAACTCAGGACAGGGTCCTCTCTGGCTTTATTGGGGGGGAAATAATCAATTAGCCAGCAAAAGCCTTTCCCTTGCTAGTGCATTGTTTCAGCTCCCAACAGCTTCAGTTATTACAAACCCAATTACATACACCAGTCTATTTTTAGATTATATACATTTCTTTCTTTATAAATTTGGAATGTATAATCGTCAGATTATACAACCTAAGTAGCGATATAATTAATTAAAATGCAAAAATGTATTATGGAGGAAATCCAGGGGCGATGTGTTGTAACATGTTGAACTTATGCCCACCTCCCCACCCCCAGAAATGTAGACAGGCAGACATGTTCAAACAACTTCAGGAGCATTACACCATCTCATGAAGAGAAACAGAGAGAAAACATTTGACAGCAAACTTTCAATGTGATAACCTAAATAAGCAGCCCTTTGACAGCAAAAATGGCAAATTATTCAACTGAAAATGCCACAAGAAATTCCAAGAGGTGCACATTTCCGAGAAGGGGCCAGATTTGTAAATTCTTCTAAAGGTTCCCTCCATTTTACCTCTAAGACCGGACCCACATGAAAAGTGGCTGCCAACCTTATACAGTACAATTCTGCTTGAGCTAGTTGGTGTTACACTGAACCAATTATGACCCAGCAGACTCCTGGTGCCAGCCCTGCTCTCACTCTCTCTCCGTCTTGGCACAGGGCGCCAGCACACCCTGGTGCAACCCTGTGATGTCAAGCATTAAAAAGGAGCCCAAATCATGCCATTACTGCAGCCCTCCTGACCTGCACTTGCGTAAATGATTAGGGCCAGTCGCGTTTAATCCCCTGGGCCCCATGCGCGGAGCTGGTGCACTGTTCACATCTGGCCCTCGCAACTCAGACGCCCACGCTGGAGGCTCACAGCTGGAAGGCATAACTGTGAAATTTCTCCTATAGGAGGATTTGGTGGGAGTGAAAATTGCTGAATGGAAATTGCTGAGGCTAGGATTTGGGCAAAAAGTTAACACAGCTATCCATGAAGCTGGGCATGATGCATGCTGCTATAGAACGGGAAAGTACAACTGCTGAACTTGTAGATCATTTCGACAAAAAAATTATGGCATTATTACCTCCGCCAAGAGTTATATTTTCATCCGTATGTTGGATGGTTGATTTGTTGACAGTTTTCATGAAACTTGGTGGAAATGTGTAGCATGGGCCACTGTGACTCTGGCAGCCTCATTAGAAAAAACGAAAGTATATTCATTATATATTAAATAAAATGTGTGCGCGTCCAAAACCGTAACCCCAGTTCTCTGATAGAGTGAATATTCAATTTTCATTCTGCGAATGTTCACTGAAGGGTGTGGGAAGGTTCGCTATGAACATTACCCTAATGTAATTCAAGAAAATATTTTTAATGTTCCTGGAACGTACTGAAAGTCCATTAGGCCTTCCACATTTTATGGTTGTGTGTCTACTTCATAGTTTAGGCCTAATAATCATCAACGAATATAAAACAGTTTAGGCCTAATAATTCATCAATGAATATAAAACTAGTGTGCTCACACTAATGTTTTAAAACCCAAACTAAGAATAATATAGGCTACTTAAGGCAACAAACTAAATCTTGCTATATGCATGCTTGGAAGCACATAAAGCTAGAGATGATTGACCCATTGTGCCGATTGCACACTGTAGGTATATCATTATTGTGCATTGTCACTATAGGTACCTCAAGGGAACGGTTATAGAACGTTTGTTAAAGGTTTCAAAAATATAACCTTAATAGAACCTTCAGGGAACTGAATGAGTTGTGGGTTCAAGCCTGTGAGCAGGGCTGAGCTGCGTGGTAAACAGAACGCAGGTTACATTGTTGCCATGTCCTGGATTGGGTGTGAAGTTTAGGGAAGTGACTGATGGCAGCTAGCTGGTACATAGCTATGCAGTATGTATGCTGTGTAAACCTTCCTACTGCCCCCTTAAAGACATGTGCTACTGACAGAACTAGCATTCATAGCCTATTGGTGTCAGAAATTAGCCTGTCTAAGCCTCATATTTGTGGCGGCCCACCACAGTATCAACATTGACCACCACACAATGTTTTTCCAGGTTGTACTAAATTGTGCTTAAATCTGGTTCATCATAACCACACTACGCTAATTTGTTAAAAACTGTTGAATTCAAGTTAATTCTGCAAACCTACCCCCACAAATAGAATTCAGTTCAGGAAACACTGGAAATCATAGACTGTTGCGAAACACTGGTGATACTGAGTATCGGCCCATACTAGCATTGTTAAAGTCATCCAGTCCCACAGAAGGCCATTGGTTTCCATGAAACCATGGGCTGATGTTAACAGTATGAATCGGAGAGCAAACAGATTGGTGCGTAAGGCTATGCCATTTTCCCCACGTGCAACTCTGAGTTAGTGTGTTTACTCTCTCCTTTATCTCCCAACAACCTTCACCTGAACTCAGTGTCAAGCTAACATGAGGCAGAGATCAAAAGCTCTGTTAACCATTAACAGCAGTCTGCTTTGGGGTTATCAACTAATTTGGACAGCAGCGATTCACGTTTCTGTTCACAGAAATCCACCGTGAATAAATATTGTCAGAACTGTGACTCGAGGTCAAAGGACAATGTACTTACAATGTTACAATTTAGACAAAATGTTGATAAACATCATTAACATTGAAAAAATTGCTCGTTACAAATTTCTGATTTGCTGGAATACCCTTGGATCGTTGGATACCTTGGTTGATATCAGTTAATCATCCTATACTTCTACATCCTCTTTAAGGTGTCCTGAAAAATACTGCTTACTGAAGTGGAAGGCCATTGTTTAGTTCAAGTTGTTCCTCTAACTGGTTAACTGGTTGA
Organism: Alosa sapidissima; assembly: GCF_018492685.1. Taxonomy (NCBI): domain Eukaryota; kingdom Metazoa; phylum Chordata; class Actinopteri; order Clupeiformes; family Clupeidae; genus Alosa; species Alosa sapidissima. Next base: position 34,904,979 of record NC_055962.1, on the reverse strand, counting down.
TCTCGTAGTAAGAATGCAAAAACACTGACAAATAAGTCCCCTCAACAGTGTTCTCAAAATTGTGTGTCTCGAATTCAGCCTGCATGACCCAATCAGTTTCTTGTGTAATGATTAAGACATCCGTTTGGGGTTGGGGCATATTCAATTTCAATTTCAATTTCAATTTCATTTCAATTTTCGATTCAATTTCACTTATAGAGCGCCAAAACATTACACATGTCTCATGGCGCTTTACAGAGTGTTAAACATTTCACAGAGAGCCCATGAGTAACAGGGGCGAGAGGAAAAAAAAGATAGAAAAGATGTAAAAAAATATGTAAAAAATATGCACATGCAGACATGATTATGCAAACTCATTTGAGTCATTGTCTTGCATCCACTTCTGTTATTTTACACATGCAGCCTCTGCTTTTGTGATGACGTGAGCAGTATGACGCAATTCCAGCATATCTTTATTTAAAGACCCATTTCATCTGTGATGGTTCATAGCTTGAGGATTTTGGCTCAAAAATGTTTTGAACATCTAGCTATAGCGGTATTAATATAAACAAATACACACACAAAATTTACCACTGAATTATTCACCAAATGCAGTTAAACACAAGGCCTTGAATAACCCCTAGAATAGCCTCACCTGGCAGTCCTTAAAAGGACCAAACCCCAGGGCAGCTATAGCTGTTTGAGGTCTCTTGGAGGTCGGAGGCAAGGGTGCGGGTGTGATCTCCTTTGAACACCACCCCAATGGCTCATGTTGTGATTGGTCAATAATACGTGTGGCCAGCAGGGATATCTATCTCAGTGCTGGCATAGACTCGGGCACAAGCTGTACCTTGGATGGGGGAGGAGGGTATTGTCGTATAAAACCTCAGTGAACACACACAAGACGATTGGGTCATCATCACATTGCATTACAGAATCACCAGAGTTTGTCAATATTGTCAATATTGATTTGGCTATAGAATAGTGACTTTTCATTTAGGAAGTGCTCATTGCTCATGTTTGTGTTAGATGACTGATCAGTCAGAAGACTGTGTTGACACAGCTACAGAGATTTAATCACAGCAAGCTTACTAATATTGTGCATTGAACATTGTTCAAATCATCTTAAAACTAAATGACATCTTCATTTGCGGTCATGCTTCAAATTTACAGCCAACTTCCTCCTCAACCTTTCCAACCTAACGCCTTTTGCGGTCTTCACATAGCCTTTAACACTGGATTAGCTTGTAATAATTTGTTTATCCTTCTCAGTGAGCAGGCTGAATAGGCTTCTAGAAGCATTCATTCTGCTCACGCTGGGAGGTCCAAGTCTGAAGGTTGTAAGGTTGCAGGTTGTAAGAATCCACCCTGACCAACTGGATTAAATGAGGTCTTTGGTGAATGGCATGATTAGCACACAGTTGCAAAAAGAATAGCTGTCTCTTGACACAACACAATCAGACTGTACCACCCTACTTGCATAACATTTAATGATGCTGAGCAAGACAGAGACCCAGGCACAGAAACCCTTGAGGTGGCACACGACACTGAAAAGCATAGGGTGAAATATTTGTCTGGAAAAATATTACATTTCCTTCATCTTTAAAGAAAAAAAAAAAATAATCCACATATTTATACAGTTTAGTGTGACTAAAATAACACTAATATGCCTACACATCTTATTTCACGCAAGTTTTAGGTTGTTGCTTTTGCATTACTGCCACATGTTTTGCTTTTCACTCTATTTTTTCTATCATATGTCACCAGCCCTGGGGAAATACTGGGCACCATCTGTAGTTTGTTGATAAACAGGGCTGTGTCCTTGCCCAATTTTTAGATGAGATTTTAATTGACACCCTTTATTAACAGACTGCATTCCATTATCAAATTAGACATACCTCTGCTACATGTGAAGGTAGAACTGCAAACTATTAAGGCACATTCTTATTTGATCCAGATGTCTACAGCTCCAAGAAGTAAATGGTCATCTTAAAATACTGTTGTATTTTAACTATACTGTTGTATAGTTCTGACAAGACTAAGCAACTTGCAACTTGTGGTTAGGTTTACTTCTGCACAACACAGTTCAAATATAGCCCTCAAGACATCTAGCCAAATTTATCATATAAGCTATACCAAAGGAGGAAGGAGAAACAGAAAAATGATCCAATAAAATAAATTTCGGTCTCTGGTGTCTAGGTTGAACGACATGGCTCCCCCACTTCCCTGCTCACTCCCTAACAGGAAACACTGACACAGGCTACTACATTACATTACATTACATTACATACTAGATGCAGTGCAAACTGCCTTCACATTTATGAGGCATTTGTTGTTATTGTAGTAACCTTGTAAAAGTCCAAAAGTTCAGTACATTCGCTTTCCTTGGATTATTTTTAATGCAATCATAACAAAGCCACTGTAAGACTGTACCATTAAATCCATATTTTTATATACATGCAGTCACTTTGGGTGACGAAGCTGTTTGAGCAACAGGTCACATTTCATCCAAAATGTTTGTGGATGTTTCATTTACTGTATCTGCATGTTATCTGCATTGTGGATGTTTCATTTATCTCATATTCCCAAGAAATGAATGGCAGAAACTCTTTAAGCGCAGCCACAGTTCAGCAACTTTATTTAGAATACTTAGAATAGCTTGGCCTCTCAGCAGGGTACGACTCCTAACGTAGCCTAGACCAGGAAAGTATTAACTTGGGCCTAAATCTGGCAGTAACTACTATCTGTAGGCTTCCTAGTGCTGGCCTCACAGCCAGTTTCAAATAATGGACTATTAGGTTAGCCAATTATCAATATCTGAGCAATTTACAGATGATCAAGTTAAATCCATTCAGTGTTGTGTTCTGCATTGTGATAAACAAACTGCCTATTCATACAGGGATTTGGGTGATTAAGGCCCCCAATCATCCTTAATCGACACTAGTCAACATTATCAGTGTTTCCTGTCTGTGAGATGTAGGCTGTTACCAAACCAAAAGATTTTAAAATCATCTGCAACTAATCATGAAGTTTAAAAAAAAAAAAAAAAAAAACTTCTTTAGGACCTTCACATGACAGATTAAGATCATCCAACACTAATCATCAACCAGTATCTCCAACAATTATTTAGACTAAAGGATTTGCCATTATATCAGTCTTATGACGTATGACTTTTCATATGAATTTTCCTGAGAACATCAATTCACTTTAAGAGTCATTCACTCTGCGACCTACTCCACCCCATTCTCCAACCACATCTCATAAAGAGCAACCTTGACTCAACAGGTGGCTGGAAACGTAACAGCACAAGCTAAATGATTCATGTGGTGAAAGGCCAAGACAAGAGGGAAATTCACAAGGTACAACACCTCAGTGAGTGCTAAACACTCATCAGTTCTCATCATTCTGTTCAGTTTTTACTACCAAGTACTCACTTTGTAACTCGTGTAAGTGATGCAAGACGAAGAATCAATCAGTAAATTCAGAGGGGGTATTTCACTATCCACACACGGTACCCAACATGATATGTTGATGAGTTAGACTAGATGCCTTGATGTTTACAAACAAACCTAGCTTCACTTCTGGGAAGCACAAAAACAGAATTCGTATCAAATGGCTAATATTTACATGGTACTTTGTACATAAATGTGTTGCATTTGTATTCATATCACTGCATGAGTTTGAACTTTACAGTAGCCTGTTCGTTTTGATGAATTTATTTAAAAATCTTCTTACCTAACATGTTCTGACATGAGCAATGTTTAGTGCAATCTGAAGTAGCTTCTTAAAGTACAAGCAAAAGTGAGTTCCTGACAAACAAGCTGAGTTTCTTGTGCACATTTAATTGAAAATGAGATATTTTTCACCAGATCAACAACGTTATGGCCATGCAGTATCACTCTTGGAAGTATCACGTTTAATTACAGTCAACTGTGGTTTGCTAAGGAAGTATCTATGCATGCATGCATGAATGAATGAATGAATGAATGGATGCCAGACATGCATTTCGTGTCTATGAAGTAATTCCCTCAGTTGCGCATTTTAACATCCGCTTCCCTCAGTCTGAGAGTAAATTTTAGCTAACTAGCCAAAGCTGACAATGTGAATGCTTTCCTTACTGATATGATTTTTAAGTGTTATGCTTAACGTTATATCCAGCTATCTTCCCTTCAGAATTATTAATCTCAGTGGTGTGTTATTTGAAATTCCAAATCAAGATAAAACAAACATGTGAAGTTGGTAGTACAGCCATACCAGCTAACATACTTCCTTCAGTTAGCGCACACGTGGGCAAGACTGGCAAGTACAGTAGAGTGGGCTCGGTTCTATTATGATGGGTTGTTCATTCATATGCTATGGGAAGTCAGACACTAACTTGTCTTCAGTGTTAATATTAAGTGAATATTGTGACGTGAGACAACTTACAAGTTTTGAATTGAAGGTCTTTGTCGTCCGGTGATCCGAACTCTTGCAGCAGGTACACAAACAAGATGCCAAAAGCGTTCTGGATGCCGAATACTGATCCATTGCACCACATAGCCGCCAACATGACAACCCATCCCCATCCACCCTCCGGCGGCTCAAACTCTTTCTCGGCAACGGTTTCGGACCCTTTCTCTGTTATGGCTTTGCTGTCCCCGTTCTCCTTCATCTCTGCAGGTACATTGAGGGGTTTCGTCTCTGTCTTTCCGTCAGCTTCATCAGTCACAATGTTCGTATTTGCGCCAGCTTCGTTTTCTATCATGTTTTTGCCTTCTGTCATGCCTCCAATGAATAAAAATACGCGGCTGGAAAGAGTCCGTTCAGCTGGTCACCGTCCTCGTTGATTTCTCAAATTGTCACCAGTGAAATTGAGGCTGCGATTTGTTGCTTGCGTTGCTTGCGCTCTCTGTCGCTGTATCTCTTCTCTTCACATAAACTCGGTAGCTTTTATTAAAATCTAAACGGGCGTTACACTGTCATTTCAATGTGCTGATGCAATAATTTCACAAGTAACGTTAGAGGAAGCCCATTGCAATGTAAGCAACTGTGACAGCAGGGCAGTACAGTATTAATAGGTACCTCTAATGGGCGGGGCAAGAATAGACAGAGTTCTGTCGCTGATTGGACACGTGTGTCCATCCTAAATTGTAGAGCCTGGTGAAAAGCACCCGGCCTTTTAAGTAATTTTGTTGAATGACAACGTTTAACACTCGATTTCATACGCTTTTTTTAAATCTAAAATTAAGTGGTCATTTATGTTGCATTGTCCCCTCATGATAGTATTCAGCATGGATTTACCTGATTGATTGCATTTGGAAGACATAAGACGAGCTCTGTATAACACTTAAATATGTGTGGTAAAGGGCATTGGTGTAGAAAATATGACCAATTGCACATTTTTTGTATGATTTCAGTAGATCATTAGAGGGCAGATCTTCCAAAATAGTCCCAGAGCCATAGATAGACTCTAGTTCCAGTGACGTACGCCATCTAGTGGTTCACAGAAAATCTAGAGAAAGAAATGTCAGTATCCATCACTTTCTTCCCAAACCCAGGTGACATGGAAATAAATTGGTTGTGTGGGGGTAAACTAGCTGAAAAAAATTAGATAGATGTTCTAAAGCGACAAGAAATATGATTTGTTGAAAAATAACCATAGGCCTACTTCTTCCAAGAAATAAATTTCTTCCAGCGGAATGGTTGGTAAGCAGCAACTCTAACTTTCGTATCATTTTGTAATGCGATCAGCATGAAGGGCACTGTTGCAGTGTATCCTACCTATGATACAATAGCTTCGACGATTCAGCTAATCTATTATCTATATTCAACTATATTAAGTTACCAATCTGATTCAACCTCTTTTTTCAACCCAGTCCCCTCACCCCACCCCCATGTCACCCTAGGGGTTTGTAAAATACTGAGTATTTAGATGGAACAAAACTTTACTATAGTTGGTAGTGAGAGGAAGGGCGAAGAGGGAGTATGCATATTATGTCTATGGGAGTATGGGCCTTTCTCAGAAATAATGACCATATGCATCCGGTTTCGCTTTGTGATTTGGTATTTGCAAATTCCATGGTAGGCTACCCTTTAGCCTACTAGTAAATGATGACTAAATGAAAGCAAAGTCCTTTTAGGCAAGTCCCTCCACTCGGCGGCCATATACCAACGTTTTATGGGCACTCATCGGGCATAGTCTTTGGGTCGAACTGCGCGTGCGCAAGGCTTCACGACACCAATCTTGCTCCAGCGGCGAAATCACAACACATGATTGGCACGATGTCTTCACAACACACCATATGATTGGCTCAATGTATTCACATCACACCACATGATTGGCTCAATGTATTCACATGTCGACGTTTTGCCGAGGAAGGGGTGGGATATGTGTAGACAACGGCCATATTGGCGTGACAAACTAGCCCCATGCATTTCTATGGAGTATTTTTTGAGTGCCGTGTCTCCACAATAGAAAGTCTCTGGTGAAAGTCAAGTCATACGTGTGATGTTCCGCTACCATGGCCACGGCAGTGTCACTAAATGTAGATATGTTGCATAATTTATTTTAAACACTGTTAACTAGAAGTGATGCAACATGTCTACATTCAGTGATATTTAGCACGTGTTTTACCTGTTAGCCACTTAACACGGATTCCGTGGCAGGCAGTTTATTGTCACATGCATATAGTTACTGGAAGTAAGAAATGCAGTGAAATCATGTCTGGTGTCAGCCTATTTGTGCAAAGTGGGGGGGTAAAAAGTGCAGTAGAAGAGGGGTTTAGTAGATTAAGTGGCAAGGGCTGCATAAGAAAGGTGGGGGAGGATTGGAATGGGGGGGCACCAACAAGGAGCACCCAAGAGCAACAGGGGCAAGGAAAAACTCCCTTACCAAGGAAGAAACCTTGGGCAGATCCATGGCTCAAGGGGCTAACCCAACTGGTCTTGGGATAGTGTGCTGTGTATGTGGGGAGAGGGCAGTGTGCAATATGTGTGTTGGAGAAGCTTCGTCATGAGACAATGTGCTGTGTATTGGGGGGGGGGGGGGGGGGGGGACAGTGTGCTGTAACTATGTTGGGGATGTGTGTTGGAGAAGCTTCCTGATGAAATAATGTGCTGTGTATGTAGGGTAGAGGGGGGGGGGGGGGGGGGGGCAGTGTACTGCAAGTATGGTGAAGGTTTCACGCCTTATCAAAAACTGGCGGCTGTTAAGAGTGACGTTTTTTGCCTCAAAAATAAAGCCACAAATAAAGTGAATTTAAGGATTTTAACCGCAGGCTGTGAAGATAAATGCTGGTCTTTTTTACGGAGGAAACCCATGCTATAATAAAACTCTGAAGTCTCGAATTTGATAGGCAGGCCTACATGCAGTTCATTCCATCTGTAACTTCTCCCTGTTGTCATTTTATTAGCCTATAGTTAGTAAAATTATGTCATTTGACGTTTTCCTCTTGTGTTCACCATCGATCTCAAACTTAACAAACCAATTAAGCCTGCTGTGACATTTCATCAGGTTAAAGAGTTCAATGTAAGAGTTTGGTCACCTGGTTAAATCAGCCTTCAGTTTATAATTTGCTGAACTTTTGAAGCAGCAACTTCATTTTGACATTTTATATCTTATGGGAAGACTAACATTTTAACTGTGCAATAACATTTATTGAATCAACTGAAACCACACACAGACACACAACATCTCATCATCCCCCTCCCACACACCCCATTGCTCCCCCCATACACACAATATACCTTTTTTAATTATATAATTTATTCTTTAAAGTTGAGTTGGCTCTTGAGCACAAGGAATTTCATTACAATTCATTTTATGAGTACATGACAATACACTACTTGAACTTGAACTTGAATTCTGGCACCCATAATAATGTTGAGCAGAGCTGAAATAATACTTCTCCACTGACAAGTCCCTTACAAAATGTCTCCCGTTCAGTCAGGTTTGCTAGCTGATGAGCATAGACAGCCCGCTACTCATTTCAGTAATTTTCAGTGATGACGAAGTCTGAGTATTGTTATGGCCAATATTGTGCCTCTGCCTATGTCTAAATGAAGTTGCTGCAGAGGTGCCCAAACGTTTACGTATAATATAGGCCTAACACAACTTGTGTGTAGGGCACAGTACTCAATGTGATAGAGGGGTCGAGCTGCAGCTATTCATCTGGTAGGCTACTGTATCTTTTTATTTTCTTATCAGATTGTAATGTTAATAGGTGTTGAATATGTTCATTTAAATTACTGTATAGGAATTTAAATTAGAAATTTAGTGAACCTGGTATAAATTATTGGGGTGTTCATAATTTCACATTAGCATGCGTAGTTCACGAAATGCAACTACGCATGCTAATGTTTCATGTGTCTTATATTGGCTTAAGTTTAATATCTAATCTTGTATAGGATGCACAATAAATTATAGTATAATCTGGCAGTTACCCTTTCTAATTCTGCTAATCTTTCTGGTGTCTTCATACATCGATGCATTGGTCATTAAAGACATGCGATGCATCTCTTGCACATTAACACCATATGGGGACAGGATTGCTACAAGGTGATACTGTATAGAGAAACTAAGACAAAAAGAAAATACAGCAAAGATGTCTCTTCTTGAAAAGAGAATGGGGACCACAACAAACCATGATGAGGCACATGAACCGGGACCTGCGCCCGAAAGAACAGCAAGATTTACAGGATCTAAAAATGCTGTCAAGACCTGTTAGATATTTTAGTACGCTTTTGACGCAAAAACTGGAGCCAGTGATCCCAATGAACAGTACAATTGTATTCTTTGCAAGGAGAGAGAATGATACAAAACAATGGTTTGTACCGAGACTCTGATTTGTTCTGCAGGTAAGCTTCCTTTTATATGCTCTGGTTACACAATCACAGTGTGACAGTTATCACATGGCCTAAAGCAACATTTCTCTTGAATGGCCTAAGACAGTGGTCCCCAAACTTTTTCTTCCGAGGGCCAGCTCACTATGCCTGGCTCTAAGAGAGGGCCAGAAACTCGGAGTATATCAGTAACCATAAACTTTTAGAATACTTTGAGCACTGATGCAGTCAGCATAGGCCTCTTACATTGTTTGCAGGTAGACCTATACATTTCATTCCGTTTTCGATGGCAAACGCGAAACAGCGCCAAAACAATCACCAGTGTACAAAAAGAGTATTACATGTGTACTGTTAAGACTCGCCATAGAGAATGAATGGGGGAAATTGCGGAGGTAGTTTGACAATGTCGTACTCCCGTGCGGGCCGGATGCTACATACCACAGACATGTTTTGGGGGGCCACCCAAAATGAGGTGGCGGGCCGTAGTTTGGTGACCACTGGCCTAAGACATCATTATTATGTTTACATATCTTGACCTAGATCAGACAATACATTTTGATAAACGAGATCTTTAGGTCAGACAGTACTACAATCCGAGACAGCTGACATGAATTTCTTTCCATTCCTCTGCGGTTGATTTGCACAACTGCAAGTTGTGCGACTCAGCTTGTCTGGCCACTTAAAAGCAGAATTATAAACAGAAATTAAGCTTCTGTAGGATTCTCTGGTTGTTGCGTTGTGTTTTAGTTCTAATGTTTGTATTGAAGATGGACAATAAAGCTTGACGGCGGGATCAGGATCGGCGATTAGATGATAATTTATTGTAGATGGTACAATAATGAATAACAGAACACAGGCTAAGTCTCGAACAGTAAAACTGTGCAGAGTCTAACAGTTGTGGTTGTTATTAGAAGCGGCTGCTGAGCCTTTCAACAGATGCTCCTCGGGTCGCTTCCTCGATCCGTCTCAGAGTCAAAACCTAAGACAAAGCCTGTTATACTAAAGCATACAAACGTCAATCATGCCAACGTGGCAGGTGCCAACCAGTGTACAAAACCTGGCCCTGGCCAGATGGAGATACCAGCCCGAATAGGCAGACATGCTGTCTCCCTCGGATGTTAGGAACATCCAAGGAACATCAGTGATGTTCCTCGGATGTTCCTAAACATCGGCCTGTCTGACCTTCCTGCTGGTACACAGGCCTAAGGCACAGTTATGTTATGTACAATAGTATGGACCTCTCCCCATTGTATACTACACACAGAAGTAAGATATGAACACATCAGAATACAGTAAGAATATCCCAGAATTCTACAGTTCATGCTTGTGAACTAAAACAGAATAATAAACAGAACACTTATATGTTATATGTAAAGCACTGCAATAACTTTTCTTAATTGTTAACATACTCAAACAGATACATTTAATTTACAATTTTTCCAACAAGAGCACACAAAAAATGTAACTGGGGTGGATCCATCATGGAAAACAAGTAAGGAAGCGTTGTAGTGCGGGCACCAGGGTACTTAATGTAAACGAGAATTGTTGTCTCATGCAAAGGAACTGTAGGCTATATTCCACATGGCAAGTCAAAAAAAGAAAAAAATGGAAAGAATTCATTCACAGTGTTCAAGGAATCCAAACATCTACATACAAAAGTTCGAGTAGATGAGTCAGACACAGAGGAAGACATGGAGATGGACAGACATGAGAAAGCAGCAGGGACAGATTTCTCACCCTGCTGAGCACCATGCCAAGTCAGTCATCCAGGAACAAACATCCAGTACAGCGGAAGACAGTCAGCAAATTCCTCCAATTATGAAGTAAGATCTTACTTCCCCAATGTCTGATTCAGAGGTGCTCATAGGATCCGAAGGAGCTACAGCAGGGGTTCTCAAAGTTTTGATTGGTGAGGGCCAATTCAGGAACCCAACATTGAACTGAGGGCCGCCAAAGGGGCGGGGGGAGAAAAAAAAAAAAACCTGGAAAAAACTCCCCATTTGTAATCATTTTTACATTAAACACATTTTAATTCATAACTGAGGCTAAACCTGGCAATCTTAACTCATTGAGTGCCAAAAACGTAATATTAAGTTTTTCCTTCCCATGCGTTGAGTGCCAAAAACGTAATATTATAAATATATGACAATCGAAAACTCGCAAGATCTGGACATTTTATCTGGACGTTTGATCTTAACTCGGCTTTTGATGGTTGCCGCTTTGTTTCGAATCAGTCACTGATTAGCCTATCAGTGACATGCACACCAGGTCAAAATCAGGTCATTTATTTTCGTGGGTTTATCACTAGGTGGCAGGTCTCGTTAGATCTCTTCCCAGAAACTTTGCAGGCAACACTTCTCAGGTCATACAGTAAAAGACGCAATCTAGAAAAAAAACAAGGATTTTAATGAAAACTAGCCACTGTTTAGCTTGGGATTTCTCAGGAACAGAGGCGTGTAGAAATACACGGTTTGCACCCACCGAGAGCTTAAAGTCTCACCTTTCAAACAAGCCATTGTATGTGTTCATAGCTATAACACAGAATATGCTGTGGCTGTACAAAAATCATCAACAATGGTCTAGATTGCTGTTTCTCTAGGACAAAGCTTCCGAAAACAGCTTGGCATTCAATGAGTTAAGATAAATTGCAATGCACACACAATCCCTGGGGTTCTCTACCCTCAACAGACAAATGTGGGATATAACAGTTCTGGTTGCAGTCCATTTCAAGTACAAACTTATTTAGAAAAGCACCACAAGAAAAACCTGACGACCACGAAACACCACTAAACGGAGATTCATTCTTTTCAAAGCACACAGTACAGTTTTAACAGTTTTACAGATGTAAACAAACACTGCCCCCCCCCCCCCCGTTTTCTCCCGTTTTTGGAAAGCTAAATGTTGACAGGTATGGCTGCAGGAGACGTTTGGGAGCACTTGGCAGCATACCTGTCAACACTCCCGTTTATCCCGGGTTCTCCCGTATTTCAAGGTCATCTCCCGGCACCCTCCCGTTTTGTTATTTCTCCCGGAAAACTCCCGTAATTTGCATGGCCATCGAACTTCATTTTATTGATTTTATTGAAGGAAAAACCAGGAAGGTCGGCGTCTGCGCCTACACTTTTGACCTGTGTATTGCTTGGTGCGTCCGCTCCCAAAAAGTAGTGATCACTTATTTCTTCCATAACACAATGTTTTCAAAAAAGGGATTGTTGTTCCAAATGTATCTCTCCTCCAAGTAGCCCATAAAAAGACATGCATAATCAGGGGAAATCTCATCAGATTTCAATTTGGAAATAACCAGGATGTACAAACAGTTTAGTTTGAGAGGATATCACAGTACATGCCTAAACGAAGCTCTAGATAAGGTGCACTGCAACTCAACCCCCCCAAAAAGAGACAAGCGCTCCTCCATGGTCTGTACCACTACGTACAAGCACAGCGCGCAGATCAAGGACGCTGTCAAAAAACACTGGCACGTTCTTAGCAGTGATGACACATAGATAGATAGATAGATAGATAGATACTTTATTGATCCCCAAGGGGAAATTCAGGAAATGCCGTGCCCTTTTCCCAGACCCGCCCCTTTTTGCCCATCACAGGGCTAGGACGACATAGGCTACTGTAGTTGTTTAACTAACCCAACTCCACACGTCGTTCTCTGTTTACAGTAGGCTCAGGGGTTCCCAAACTTTTCCTTGACAAGATCCCCCAAATACCACTAGGTTCTGGCCAAAGACCCCTTGATGTGTTATTAAACCCATCGACAATACTACGGCAAATTTAAAAATACATTAAGCTAATCCTAATAATTATTTTATGCCACAAGCACTTTGTGAAGGAGCATACAGTGTGTAAAATTACATTTGGCGCAGTTATGCGACAAATTATTATAATGGCATTGTATAACAACCCTCATAGCAATGGGTATATTTACATGTTTTCAAATGTATTTATTTGTTGCTTTTATTTTTCTTTACAACTTGCTGAGGCCCCCCTGGCACCCCTCGCGGCCCCCACTTTAAAAACCACTGGGCTACATTACGCGTCTTTTCACTCAGTGGCCACACGCACAGCCACACGCACAGCACAGACACCAGCTTGCTATGGTGGTATAGTTCACTGTGATAAACATTAAAATTATAGCCTGACAAGCCAGACTAGGCAATAACATATTTGCTGCCGCTAGGGTGCGTCTAGATTTCTAGGCTATTAAAATTAGCTTTGAATTTAATCAATTGAATCAACCAATTTGTTGTTGCATACCCCTCAAAAAATGGGTAGCTGCGTCCCTGGCTGAGTGTGTTTCACAAATTCACAGATTGGGATAAATGCAGAGACCAAATTTCCCTCACGGGATCAAATGACTAAATATACTTATACTTATACTATACTTATACTTATACTATACTTATACTAAAGTAATTCTCCTTCAAGTAGCACACAAACAGGTGATTCCTTGAAATTGGTGCCTTTTGTGTCCCTAAGAAATTTAAATTTAATAAATAATTAAATTAATAAATTTAATTTAAAAACACAACACTACTATGTATTCTTCCATCAATATCACATCAAAATAAAGTCAATAAAATATTATTTTTAATAATTAAAATTGCATTTATGCTGATAAAGGTGAGGTTTTTGACCTGTCCCTCACCAGGACTTTTCATTTATACATTTTAGGCAAAAAGATAAAATTTTCACATTTGCATATTGTGTCAGGTAATAAACTCATTGTTATTTCTTCAATATTTCTGGCATACATTTAGATTATTGAATCATGTTATCAGTGTGCCCTGGATTCATGTCAGGTCTCACCAAAAAAGGCCTCAAGTATTCAATAAAAGTATTTTTTCTTCCATGACTTTTGTCAATAACACATACATGTAACTGCAATAACAAACAAGAGCAGCCCAAACTTACAAGAAATCTTACAAGAAAGTAAAATCAAAGTCCAGCATCTTGATCTAGGTTCAGATGATGAAAGAAAAAATAGCCTACTGGCCTGATTGTATTTGAGTGTGTCCAGCCATGATACTGTCATTCATTTGATAAAAAAACGAAAAAATAGCTATTGAAATGACCTTCAGTTTTACCATTGTACTTTAAACTGTATGGTATTTTGGACAAGACCCTTCTTTTGACATTTCTCTTGTTAAAAATGTGTATATTTCTAAATGATGTCATCATCACACTCCAACATTAAGATGTTCTTGGTCATTTGAATGACAGATATAATATCAAAGAACAAAATTGTAAAATATGAATTAATCCATGTGAAAAGAGGGACTAAAATACTGTGTATAAAATACTACATTTTTCTTAGTAAAATAGTATATACTTGTGTCTGTAACAGGCCTGACATAAATATCTAAACATTAAGTAGATAAACATTCATAAAATAAGAAATTGTGTAACCTGAGATGGCACAGTACAATTTCATGTTATTTTAAGATGCCTTCATTCCATGGATATTCAAAAAATGGTCATTAAAGTTATTTCATATTTTTAATTTTTCAAAGTTGAGAAGGCACAAATTTTGTGGAATCACAGATAATTCAGGAGCCCAAGTATGCTCTCGACAATATGGCAGCAGTTGCAGTTGAATGTCTAAATTTCCCTCACGGGATCAAAAGAGTATATAAATACCACCAAAAAGACACCAACAACTATGTATGGGCAAAAAAACAACATGCAGGATAGTCCTGAAGTTCTCCAGCATAGTAGTAGATAGTACCAAGTTCTACAGTACATACATGGATTAGATGAGAAGACTGCTGAGGCTCAGCTGGCTCTGATATAATATCTGTGGCAAAAATTGAAGTTCTCTCTCACACTCTGTGGATGTTACAGATGAGTTTGAATGTAATGCACTGACCTGTTACTTAAAGTATCTTTTAACAAATGTTTTACATAGCTATGTTCATACATTGAAATGCCCACCCTGTCTGTGGATGTTACAGAAGAGTTGTAATGTCATCCTGTTGCTTGTGAATTCACTTTGGTGTGGTGCCATAGAGTAATCCTATGTATTCAGCTAATAACACACAAACTTAAAGACAGAATGTTGAACCAACAAAAATCACACCCTTATCAACTGCAATGCATTGTATTCTAACTTCCTTTTTACATGTGGGACAATAAGAATTGGATTTATAAAGGGAACAAAATTCTCATTTCTCAATTTCTGGGAAGTTCAATTGCTTGGAGTAGTGGGTGGGATGTTTTTCTGACATCACTAGGCAGCAAATGTCAAAACACACTCTTGAGTCATGCGGAGCTAATGAACTAGTAAGAGTTTGCTCTGTAACTTTACTAAACTTATGTAATGGAATAGCCTCATTCTGTCAAATTTGCCTCAGTCATGAATTTAAGAATGTAGTAACAGTAAGTGGGATAATGGATTTCACGCCATTAAACTATCCAAAGTTAACACACTTCTAGGTTGAGCCTCGGCAGTGTGTCGTGGCTGCATTACAACCTAGAACATGCGTTAACTTTGGATAGTCTAATGGTGTGTCGGCCATTATCCCTTACTTATGTTGTACCTGTTTTATGTTCCTGTTCACCAAATGTCTTAAATAAGTAGGCCTAACTGTTAACAATTTTATTGTTGTCTGCAGTTAATTGAAATATTTTAGAATATGGGTGATTCTATTAATGATGGGTAATATTAAATCACAGTGATACAGTATTTTAAATTGTACAGTGAGAAACTGAATTTACATTACATTAACTGTTACCTCTTAATAGTACTGTATTGCTATATACAATACATGAAAAAACAGTACTTAACTGTTTTTACTTGTGCAGTAAATAAACCAGCAGTGTATGCAAATAAATACACAGTATTTAATTGGTATTTATTCTACAGTAAAACAATCAGTACTGTAAATATAACTGAAATCACAGTGTTTATTTGTTTTTTATTTTACAGTGAATACTTAAAATACTGTAAGTGGAAATACGGTACCTTTGCTGTAAAACATATTCAGTAACTGTTATTGTTGTAAGTTACTGTACATTTTTTACAGTGCAGGCATTCCTCTCTACAGACTTGTAGTTGTTGAGGAAGTATAGTTTTCAGGTAATCTGTAGTGTGAAACAGTAGAACATTACTGTACATTACTACTGGTTGTCCACAACAACAAATCTAATGTAGTTTGTAACAAAATACTTTTTTTTTGAGGGATTGTATTTAGAGTATTTCAAATACTTAAATACTTAAGAAAAATCTGTAATTTTTTCTCTAATAAGCCAACATTTCATCACTCAGTTAAATACACTAACCATTACAATAAGCTATGCTTATCATAGTCCGGGAGCCAAAGGCCAGAATCATGGTGAACCTGTTTTTTTTTTCTTTGTTGTTTCTTTTTGCCTTCTTACTCTGGGTTCCCAATGATATCCCTTGGGCAATTCCCTATATTCAGTTTTAAATTTGACCTAGGTAGCGATTTGTCCATACAAATACTAATTTCATTACCCTTTTGGAAGGACAGCGTAAAATGTAAACCCATTTTTCCTTTTTTCTTGCAGTATTGCCACATTGTGGCCAACGTTAGATACAACTTTTCTCTTTTACGATCCTCTCTGGACATGTGTGAAGTTGGAAAAAATGAATAGAAAAGTCAACTGAGGGAGCCAAAATGGTCAACATGGGTTGTAAAACCCATTTTTTTGCGCTGCCAATTTAATGTCACCGTATTACGGTGGCGCATTGCATTCACATACACACAAAAAAAAATAATCAGGTTCTCATAATTATGAGATAATTCTCTCATAATTACGAGAAAGTATCTCATAATTATGAGATAATTATCTCGTAAATACTCTCTATGTGTTTTGGGCGTAACATAATTTAAAACAATGATAATGACATCTGTCATTCTTTTCACAGCAAGCAGCGCAACTTCAAACGCATCCGTATTTTGATAGTCAGCGGCGCATTTGAAGGAATCTGCTTGCACGCCAGACCTTATGAACCAGGTTTTCCACTAAACCATGCTTTACTAAAACCAAAGTAGTATAAGTATATATATACTTTTTTGATCCCGTGAGGGAAATTTGGTCTCTGCATTTAACCCAATCGGTGAATTAGTGAAACACAAACAGCACACAGTGAACACACAGTGAGGTGAAGCACACACTAATCCCGGCGCAGTGAGCTGCCTGCTACAACGGCGGCGCTCGGGGAGCAGTGAGGGGTTAGGTGCCTTGCTCAAGGGCACTTCAGCCGCGGCCCACTGGTCGGGGCTCGAACCTGCAACCCTCCGGTTACAAGTCCAGAGTGCTAACCAGTGGGCCACGGCTGCCCAAAGTAGCCAATGTGCAAATGATGGTGAATAACTACTCATTGTGAGATGTAATTTGTAATATTTTGCATGGATGTGCGCTGGTGGGCGTTCCTGTGGACGAGAGACGCAGGGTGTTTGTGCACCCACCCATATCACTGTTGATAATGTGCTCTTAAAATAACAGGCCTATAAACAACTCGCCAAGGATTTCTGACCAGGTTTCTCTGGTCAGTGACATGATGATTTTTAGAGGGTGTAAGATAGCAATTTTGGATTGTGCGCCAGAAGACACAAGATAGTGGGTTGATGGATGATGGATCCTTTACTCTTTGTCTGTTCTGGCACTGGGAGATATTAACATGTCTTTGCATGAAAAAAAAAACACCCTGCGCCACTGACGGGACTGGACACAGCCAGCCTCCAAATGAAGCCTTGGAGGAGACGTCAGTGATGCTGCACTCTCAGCATCCTCTGGAGGAGACGTCAGTGATGCTGCACTCTCAGCATCCTCTGGAGGAGACGTCAGTGATGCTTCACTCTCAGCATCCTCTGGAGGAGACGTCAGTGATGCTGCACTCTCAGCATCCTCTGGAGGAGGGACGGAGGAATGATGAATCACCAAGCCCACGGCAGACCTCCGCCCACAACACCACTGAAGCAGTCCTCTGAGTCCTCTACCCACAACACCACTGAAGCAGTCCTCTACCCACAACACCACTGAAGCAGTCCTCTGAGTCCTCTACCCACAACACCACTGAAGCAGTCCTCTACCCACAACACCACTGAAGCAGTCCTCTGAGTCCTCTACCCACAACACCACTGAAGCAGTCCTCTGAGTCCTCTACCCACAACACCACTGAAGCAGTCCTCTGAGTCCTCTGCATAACACCACTGAAGCAGTCCTCTGAGTCCTCTACCCACAACACCACTGAAGCGGTCCTCTGAGTCCTCCAATTGCACTGCTCCACCGTTTTGTTTTTTTCAAGCAACAGTGTGCAGCCTGTGTTCTGTCGCTGCAGATTTCTCTTCTCTTCAAATAAGCTCGTTAACTCTTATTACATCTAAATGGGGTGTTATTCTGCCATTTCAATGTGCTGATGCAATAATTTCACAAGTAACGTTACAGAAAGCCCATTGCAATGTAAACGACTGTGACAGTAGGGCAGTATTAATAGGTATCTCTACTGGGCGGGGTGACAACGTTGAACACTCAATTTCATACACAGTATTGAATAATAGATGCTTTTTGATCTAAAATTAAGTTGTCATTGACCTTTTATGTCACATATTCCCCCCTCAATATGATAGTATTCAGCATGGAAGATGGAAAAAAAAGATTTTTTTTTTTTATGGATTTCAGTAGATCATTAGAGGGCAAATCTCCCAAAATAGTCCTTTCATATCAGTTTGTGGTAAAGAGCATAATGCGATCATCATGAAGGGCTGCAGTGTTTTACAATAGCTTCGAACACGATTCAGCTACCGTAATCATATTCACCTAATGTTACCAATCTGATCCTTTAATTACATTAATTTTCTCAACCCAGCCCCAAAACTGGGTCATTAAGCAAGTATGTAACAAAATATTGAACTGTTATAACGTAGCTGAAAACATATTGAGCTGTTTATTATGGGGCAAGAGTAGACATTAGGAATGAAGGCATGTTTATGGAACTTGTCCAATGTTGTTTTGGCTATTGACGACTGAATCAATGGCCATGTAATTTAAATCTTTCTGTGTTGAAACAATGCAAATCGAAATAAAAACTCAAAGTAACAATTAAGTTATTGGATAATAGGGTCAACATTTCTAAATATTTCTGTTGACAGATCTCAGCAGAACCTTATATTTTTGGGAGTTAGCCTACTGTAAATCTGCCCATCATTTATGTAATCATTTATGTATAGCTTACCATATCTGCTTACGCAAAATTAATTCCACTAATAAAAATATATATTTTTAATGGCCTGATTTATAACTACTGACCCACAGTAATACAGTATAGTTACAGTATTACATTTATTGCAATATACGATACAGGATATACAATCTTGCATTACATTTAATGCAATATACAATACAGGATATACAATCTCGCATTACATTTGCACCATTGGTATGCACAGATTCGCCTCCACAGCTTGCTAGGTTTTATGAGCAGTAAAAAACAAAGACACGAGGTCAAAATACCTCACAGAACTCTTCAACTGGTATTCCTCAGCCAAGAGCCAAGAGCCATCACATCACCTTGTAAATGTCCATGTCAGAGCCAACTGGGGCTGAGTCACTCATCTGTTCTGAGTTTCTTTGGTGACTTTGACTCCTCTGTGGTGTCTTTCTCTCCCTTCCTCTTCCTTAGTCCCTTCATCTTTCGTGTCTGCAGTTTGGCCAGGTCCTGCTTCTGCATGTGCAGGCGGCCAAACTTGGTGCCAAAGGCATCATGGGATATGTTCTTCTTCTTCTTGGGCTGTAAAGATAGGTTGATACAGGGAGCATTTGTGAATTAGTACCCAGTTAGACAATGTATTGCCTATGTAACCTGTTGTGTATACTTGTGCCATATTCTACTACCCATGATATACTGCTAGACGTATTCCCCATGATAAGAATTTAAAATCATATTGCTCAAGTTCACTACAATGAGGTTAACCTCTCTGTGTACCTTGAGGGCTTTAGGTTGTCTGTGTGCAGTCTTGTACAAGTCATCAGAAGCCAGATGAGTTCTTCTCAGGACAAAATCAAATGAAGGTCCAATCTCTTCCAGTTCAATCCTTGGAGTTCGACAGCCAGATTTTTTCAGCAGAACTCTTTTTAAAAAGAGAGAAAATGTAGCATTCACACACAAGCAACTAAATTCTATATTAGATAAACAATGAAGCAGACCTCTAGAATTAATGCAACCTGACATTTCGGTGATTTTCTGGCCTGTTAAAGCTTGCTTTCCATTCTTGTTGATCTTTCAAAAGATATTAACAGTCAATGACTGTTAACATGCTACGGATACCCCATTGCTAAAGATATTTGGTACTGTTCAACATCAGTGGCATTAACCCTGAAAACTGACTATCTGTCGGCTGAGTTAAGAAGGCTGAAGAAAGCTATGGGGGCAGTGTTAAGCCTCTTTGGTGTAAACACGTTTGACGCCTGACTTTGTTTGGAGGGCACGCCAAGTTCACTTCATAAATTCATAAGGAACATTTCATTCCAACATGTCAATGTATGCACACACATATCAAAGGTTGTGACTATTTCAACACTGCATACAAGGACCGAGGCAGGATGTTGCGGAAAAGAATATACGGCTAGAAATAAACCTCAAGTGACTAATTAAAATACACACTCCTGTGGAAATAATTCAGTCTCTCAACATCTTCAGGCAGAAATTCACTGCAGTGGTTTATAAATCCTTCGAGAACCTTTGAAATTTGGTCTCTGCATTTATCCCAATCCGTGAATTAGTGAAACACACTTAGAATACAGTGAGGTGAAGCAAACACTAATTCCGGTGCAGTGAGCTGCCTGTAACAACAGCTGCGCTCGGGGAGCAGTGAGGGGTTAGGTGCCTTGCTCAAGGGCACTTCAGCCGTGCCTACTGGTCGGGGTTCGAACCAGCAACCCTCCAGTTAAAGTCCGAAGAGCTAATCAGTAGGCCACAGCTGCCCCAACTAGTCTAAGCTGGTCTACAGCCAGTACCCCCAAGGAGACATGACCTGGCCCTGAGCATGTGTAATCCATGATAACTCATTCAGCTTTCTGGACTTTGGTAAGCATGAACCTTATGTTCTGTTTATAAATAGTTCTGCTTTTATAATATCCAGACAAGCTGAGTCTCCCAATTGAGAGCTGAAAATCAACCAGAGGGGAACAGAAAGAAACACATTTCCACAATCTTGGAATGTGCTGCCTGACCTGAGGGTCAAGATGTGTTCTTAATGATGTATTAGGCCACTTACCAGTAGAGGACAGATTATGCCTTAGGCCATGTGTTAACGGTCACACCCTGATTCTGTGACCTCAACGTATATAAGGAAGCTGACATGCTGAACATGTCAGAGTTTGGGTACACTGTTAAAATGAATGTGTTGTCCCTATCTGGACACATGTGCAAGTTGTGTTGTTTTCAACACATTAATTTTAACAGTGTACGAACCATTGTTTTGTATCATTCTCTCTCTTTGCAAAGATAATACAATTTGTATTGTTCTTTTGGATCACTGGCTCCTGTCTTTATTGCATCAATGCGTACTAAAATATCCAACAGCTTGCTATGTAACTTGGATTTGAATGATCAACACATTGTTTAAATTGTTTATAATCAATTATTATGTCTTTGAGCATTGTTTACATCAAACTAGCAGTATATTTGGGGCCATTCAACAATATTTTCTTCTCAGTTTGACGCTGTCAAATAGCTGATTATTGCCAAAAACAACTACCTATATACCGTTCAGTTCAGTTCAGATGCCTTTATTAGTCCCCGAGGGGCAATGCGGTTTACAGCCAACCCATCCATGAAGGGGTTAAAAGTTAAAATGTGCATTAGCATACACTGTATAAATGTATGCAATGTGAAGAATAATAAATAGACAAATAAATAAGTACTGCAGCAGTCATACGTCTAACTTACTCATCTGTCTACAGCCACACACAGACACACACACACACAGACAGACAGACAGACAGACAGACAGACAGACAGACAGACACACACACACTTCACCTGCCAGTGACGGAACAGAGCAGCGGAGTGCCAGTATTGTTGTAGTAATGCAGTAATGCAGTAAGAACCAGTATTGTTGTAGTTATGTGCATTCTTTTAACAGTCTTATATGATGTTCATTTAATAGTCTAATAGCAGAGGGAATGAATGAGTTGGCATAGCGGTTAGTTTTACGTATTGGCACATGGTATCGCCGACCTGACTGCATGATAACCAATTCATTACTGAGTACATGATTTGGTTGGCACGATATTCTCTCGGCTTTCTGAACCACCCCTGTTTTCCAGAGAGAACAGAGATCTTCTAACTGGGTACCAGTGATTTTTGAGCATACTTTGACAATGTCACTCAAGCTCTTTTTGTCCTTCACAGATGGTCCATTAAACCAACATATGAAAGAAAATGTTAATAGACTCTCAATGAAGGCTTGATAAAATGTACATAGAATTTGTTTACAGACACCAAAAAGAGTTAAGCTTCCTCAGTAAGTAAATTCTTTGGTTTGCTTGCTTAATAATGCTATCAGTGTTCTCACTGAATTTCAGATGCGGGTCAAACACTGTGCCTAAGTACTTATATGTTTGGACTATTTGAACATCTTCATTGTGTATTACACTCGGTTTTGGTTCCTCACTGTGCTTCCTAAAGTCTATGATTCATTATTTAGTTTTAGACACATTCAGGTCAAAGAAGCTGTCATTGCACCATCTGACAAATTCCGTAAGGACTCTGTTGTGGTCAGATTGGTTGCCCTGGAGAAGAGACGACAGAGCGGAGTCGTCTGAAAACTTCACCAAGTAGCTGTTTTCCCAAGATGACCTGCAGTTGTCAGTGTATAATATGAAAATCAGGTTGTCGAGTCTGTCAAGATTTCTGAGTCTCCGATGCAGGCCTCCTCTTCTCCCTCTTTTCCGATGTTTGCTCCTTGCATGCAATCTGCACAGCTCCGCCGGAATATCTGGTATAATACCGACAGACGATGTTCGCAGGGAGATCAGAAACTCTCGGCTGTGAGTAACTTTCCCAAGTACTCCATACTCCGAACCGTGGTGGCAGATGGAGAGTTCCAGCACTAGCGTTATCACAAAAAAATATCGCGAACAGTCGATCGGAGGTCCTTAGAAGCTGCATCTCTGGGCCACTGGTGCTTTTACTCACGCATAAACATTAACATCCACAGCAGACACTCCGTGAAACGATAGGAAGGTAAAAAACAAACAAACAAACAAATGGATGGGCAAGCTGCTGGGTTGCACACGCACTGGAGCACCCCGGAATATATGCAGAGCATATAGACATCAAGACTAACATAGCAAACCAATTACTTTGTGCTGGGTGTGATAATGTGCTGCCCTAGCATCACACGATGACTTTATTATTATTTGATTATTGATTTATTATTATTATTATTAGGTCAATTTCATGATCATCATTCTTCCATGTTCATTGTGCTGGGCACATTCCTTTAGCGTGCAAGGAATGTTTCTTTTAATATGATGATCATGTGTATTTTGGGGGTGTTCCATGTTCACTTTAATGTCCCGTTATTTGATTTAGGGGCCGCTGTGCCCGTTTTCAAAGGCTTTTGACTTCGGAATCAGTGGAATTAGGTAATTGGCTGTTTAAATTGTGTAAAGCGCTTACAGTAAGGGGGCTGTTGTGAGCCTTGCTGGCAGGTCTATGTTTAAGTTGGCATTTAGCCATGTAAGACCTTTGAATACTTTTTGTCTGTGTTGAATATTTGTTTGTTACTTTCGTTTACATCACATCGGGTGCTACAAAGTGTCGGGGTGGTATTATGGACTATATTTTTATTCATTTGTTTACATTTTATTCACGTTGTAAATAAAACACATATAACGGTAGCATAATCCTCTCTCGTCGCTGATTGGCCCGTCACCCTTTGAGCCCGAGGGAAACGTTAGTGAATTATCATGTGCCCGACTAGTATCTCACTGAAAGGAAATTCTAGGTGGGCGAGGTCAGGCTACTAATTCATGAAAACTTAACAAGACTGACCAAAACCATAATTATTGACTTGTTTCCCTTTTCTGGGACTCATCTACTCAGGAATTGAATACCTAATCAACAACTAAAAAGGCATGTGCATACATACTTGTAGCTACGCATGTAGATCTTCCCCTCCAGGGCTGTGAAGTGCAGTATGTGTTCCAGGCCTGCCAAACGGACCGACGACACAGTGGGTCCTCTGAAGAAATCTACCATAGCAAACGAGACAAGACATGAGGAGGTAAGACAACACCAAAACACCCCTGAGATGAGCCAAAGCGTCTTAGCACTAGAATAGTTACTGGTGTACCGATCAAGACGCTCTTCAGGCGTTTGTGTTCATTGTCTATGTCGAAAGCCTCCCCTGCAAACACCAGCAGAGGCTTGGTTCCCTCTGGACACTTGCTCACCTGTTCATCAAGTAAACAAGAATACAACCAGAGTGAATTAGCAGCTCAAGTATAAAAAATGTCCTATGTAAGTAAAATGTTATGTGAATAAATGTACAACAAAGGTATCTCAAAAAACATGAATTCTTACCTTGATATCTTTCAGTGCGGTAAACTTCTCAACACCCAACTCAATCATGTCCAGCACATGATAATCAAACAAGCGTCCTATAATAAACAAAAAAACAACAAAAACAAAACATGAACATTTCTCTTCCTGTCTGGGTTGTAAGCGGCATATTGTCTATGGCATTTCCAGAGCTTACCAAATACAAGGTTGTAAGCGGCATATTGTCTATGGCATTTCCAGAGCTTACCAAATACAAGGTTGTAAGCGGCATATTGTCTATGGCATTTCCAGAGCTTACCAAATACAAGGTTGTTTGGCCGTTTCTTATTATGGGAACCAAACAAAAACAGCGAACAATCTGATTTTTTGGAGAAGAATTCCTGCGAAGACAAAACCAATTTAAAACAATTACAGCTGATAACAGAAAAAAAAAAAAAACATCTAGTGACTGAATAGGCTATTCATTACATATAACTGTTTCTGTGATTTTTTTAACTCACCAAAGATGTTGAGTCTTCAAATGGTCTCATTATGTTCTTCCTATAATGCAAAATATCAAATTCAATATTCTGAAAGAAGTTGCAAAGTTTGCAAACAATCAGCAGCAGAACGCAGTTTTAACTAACTTCTACCGCGTAGGGTAAACAAGCACAACATGGCATGTCACTTACTTTTTATACATCACTGCATTTGGTTTCTTCAGGGCATACTGCAAAATATATCAACCAGGTCATCTGACATGTTTAACTATTGAATAATACAATGACATTCCAATAGAGCTGAATTGATTCAGGTGGGTCTGTTGACAGAGGACCCAGGCTTTCATGCCAACTCACAATATCTTTCAGTGCCTGAGTAACTGTCTCAGTTGTGTTCCCTCCTTTCATAATCATCGCATTCTTAACGTTTTCCGTAAGTTTGGGCTCTCTGCTCTGAAGAAATCGTTTGGACCTCTTCGTCTTCGGCTTCCTAATGGAAAAACGAAATGGCAATTTCATATTACTTGATTACAAGCATATTGTCAAATGTGGGGTAATGATCCAGGGAAAACATTTTGCAAACATGAACGTAAGCCACATCTTACTGGTAAAGTAGATTAATCAGGGAATTTGGTATCAACATGAAAAAGGCTGAACATTATGTAGACACTGTAGAGGCAGCATTTTCGCTATAACGTTAGCACGGCTAACATTTGCGTTGGCTTTCATAATTAACTAAAGCCACCATATTTTAACAAGCAGTTATTATCCCTACATGACCTGTCAACATGAACGTGCAATTATGAAAAAGATTACTTACACTATTCCATCGGTGTACTTCATTTTAGCCCCAAATATTACAAGATTTCGTAGGCTATGTAAGATTTGTTTACACGTGAATTACATGTGGGTCTGAACCGGAAGCAGGCAGGATGTTGAGTAGCAATGTGAATCGCAATATCCGGAATTGAAAAAAGCTTGCTACACTGCTGCCATCTACTGGTGGGTCGTAGGGCTCCGTTCACTCTAGTTTGTTAACTACCACAGTCACAGTTGGGTCGCGACAGTCTGTCATTTTTAAAAAGTGGGTCCCCAGAAAAGAAGTTTGAGAAACACTGCTCTAGGAGCACATTGCATTATTTTATTTTTTTCAGAAGGTACAGTGTGGGGTGTAGTGGTAAAATAAGAGGTGGGTAAACTTTGAATTCTGTGACTGTGCCATGCGGTAAAAAAGACATTCAGAACATGTTTGATGATGGTGGAGGCTATTGTTCAATGTACCAGTGGTAATAAATGGTCCTAGAATGTTGATGAGTGTACATCTTGTGAATAAAGATAATACAGTGTAAAATACAGTGTGAAAAGTTGCAATTGGTGAATAAACTATTTTGAGAGGTGGATAAACTCTAATAAGAGGTGGATACATTCTATTATTTCAGAGGTGTATAAACTGTGTTTAGGCCTACGTTTTGCCTCCACTACCCTGGGTACAATTAAGCCCAAACGTAGCCTATTCATACCCTTGGCCACTTTTGGTTTAAACATATTTTTTGGGTTTCTTCTGACTGGAAATAATAAGCAATAGATATCTCTCAAGAGATCTACATTTTTATATAAAATGCCTGTCCAAAAAACGATTCATAGGCCTAGTCAAGTCAAGTTTATTTATATATTATTATTATATATTATTTAACACATTTCTAACACAGGGGTACTCAATGTGCTTTAGTCTACATAAACAAAATTAATAGTAAATAAAAGCATAAAAGGGCAATAGTTAAAAAAGTTTAAAAAGTAAAGTACATAATGGGCCTAATTAAAAAGAAAACAAAGACACAAGGTAGAATAATTAAAAGACAGATTCAGAATTTGTAACTCAGTGAGGTGCATTTGATCAATTAGCAGAAGGCATCTACTTTACTCTTTCTAAATAATCAACTGCAAAGCCCTTTTTTGCCAGCACATCAGAATTGTGCCAGTGGTCCTCTTTTCTTATGATGCCTTTTATTTGAAAAATATCCTGAAAGCATGATGCCCCACCATGATATGAACACTGAAGATTCTGGAAGAACCAACCTCAATGATCTGATAGACTATCGCAAAAGAGATGTGGTGGTCCAAAATACCAGAATTGACCAACAACCTATGAATGCCTGATTTTGGACTTTTTGGACTTCACGAAACACAGTGGACCAACACCAGCTAATAACATGGCAGCCCAAATCATCACTGATTGTGGAACCGTCAAACTGGACTTCAAGCAACTTGGGGTCTGTGCCTCTCCACTCTTCCCCCAGATTTGGGACCTTGATTGGACCCTGATATGCAACATTTGTTTTTAGGACAAGAGGAGTTAGGACCAGCGGTCCAGTTCTGTTTCTCCTTAGCCTATATGTAAGGCATTCTAAGCTTGTCTCTGATTCACGAGTAGCTTGACACTAGTAATGGGACACTGAAGCCCATTTCCTAGACACGTCTGTGCGTGGTGGTTCTGGACTCCAGCCTCAGTCCAGTTCCCCCAAGTTCTTGAATCGGCTTTGCTTGACAATTCTCTTATTGCTTGCACACCTTTTCCTACCACACTTTTCCCTTCCAGTTAGGGATGTAGGCTAAATGCAAGTAAACACAATTTATCCACCTCTGAAGTTTCAGAAATAGAGTTTATTCACTTCTTATTAGAGTTTATCCACCTCTCAAGAGAGTTTATTCACCAATTGCAACTTTTAACATTCAAAAATCACACTGTAGGCTACTATCCACATTCACAATATGTACACTCATCAACACTCTAGCACCATGTATTACCACTGGTAGGCCTATAAACATTGAACATAGCCTTCACCATCATCAAACATGTTCTGAACGCCTTTTTTAAAAATCTGATACCGCATGGCAGTCCACTCACCGTGATCACAGAATTCATAGTTTACCCACCTCTTACTTTACCACTACATCCCTGCTTCCAGACAACTTTCCATGAATATGTTTTGATACACTCTGTGAACACCCTGCTCTTTCTTATCTTTCAGCAATGACTTTATGTGTAGGCTATATTCTCCTTGTTGTGGTGGGTGACAATGAGTGTCTTCAGGACAACTATCATGTCAGCAGTCTTTACCATGATTATGGTTGTGTTTACTGAACCAGACTAAGAAATGAAAGGCTCAGAAAACTTTTCTGTATTAAAACCTCTTTATTGTAATATTTTGAGAAACTGATTTTTCATTTGTTTTGAGCCGTAAGCCATAATCATCGATACTAAAACAAAAAAATGGATTGAAATATTTCACTATAAGTGTAGGCTAATGATTCTAGATCAGGGTTGCCAACTCTCACGCATCTAGTCTAGACCAACAGTAGGTCTAGACTCTAAAGACATATGTAGCCTATGCCAACACTAGGTCTAATATCTGCCTATAACGTTCTCAGCGCAGTTTTCTCTTGATTCCGCTGACTATTTTAATCCGGTCCGCATCACCTTCGGAACACGCTGCTATTAGACATGAGGCAGATGGACACAAAGTGTGGCACCAAGTTGGTACCAACCGCCATTAAATTTAAGGAAGAAGAAGACACAAAGTGTGGCCGCCCATTCTTCTCTGTTGAACTACTCGCTAAGTAGCCCAGACATCACATGAAAGGACTTTTTCTCATCTTTTAGACGGTGCTAGCCGCTATTTGCTGTGATAAACGGTTCGCGAAATTAACTTACAAGATATAATCATATTACTATAGCTCTGCGCTCATCTCAATTCATATATGTGGAATATCTCACAAACTTAAACCGTAAACCATGACTTACTGAACACAAAGGTGTAGTCTAATGCAATCCCCTGTGTAAGCTTTTCCAGAGTAATCCGGTTTTGAAATGGTAGCAAATTTCTATATGGTCTCCAACTTTGGGCTTTAAGTGTCTTAAAACTGAGCTGTGCTTAAATACCTATATATCTGTATTAAAATCAGAGGATACAGCTCATGGCTAAGAGTTTGTCTGTCGATGTAGCCATAATGATTTTATTTAAGTGTCTTAAGTGGTCAATGCATGATTTCATAACAAGCCAAATAGAAAATAAATGTTAAATATAGCCTAGACATAATATTAAAATTAGTTGATGTAGGCTAGAAAGTTGAATGGCTCCAGAACTCGCACCAGTGGATTGTGTCTTAAAGGAGCCACACCACTTTTATGACACTAGCTGTTCTGTTGTCCTTTAGTTTTGTTGCTACTGGTCATGGCCAATTTTGAGTTCTGTCCAACATTGATGGTTTAGAAAAAAAGTTAGCACATTTTAATCATATTGCAATATTACCAATAACCGTGATCATTTTGGTCATGATTTTTCATCAAATGTTCATACTGTATCCATAGTGGCTGGCAAAAAAGTTGAGTGGCTGGTAGACTTTGGAATCCACCAGCCACCATCCCTGATACATACGTAGGCCTACTCATACACACATTCATATTTGTAAGTCTCAATCTGTCCATTTCTTTCCACAAAACTCGCCAGAATATTTAAGGGGTTATTTTTGAAAAAAAATCTGGGGGGGGGGGCATGCCCCGGACCCCCCTAGAATTGCTGAGCTACTACCTTTTTCAGGTGGGCAGGGGGGCCCTTTTCATGTCTGTGCCCAGGGGCTCAGTGACTCATAATCCTTCCATGCCACGGGGTAGTGCAAGTGCAATCAATAAATTAATTGAAGCAACTTTTCCATTCTATTTTTGAAATAAATAACTAAACAATATAAAGCAACAGATTTTTTTCTCGTTGATCTCGTTGATAAGCAGTCTTTTCACATGTGCCTGTGTCATTTCCAGTAAGAACAGACGAATTGGTCAAATTCACTTAATAAAAACAAACAGCCAAATAGGCTTAGGAGTAGGCCTATAATGATCAAATCAACTGATCAACAGCAGATTTGGGGATTTGGGAAAATATATACTTTTAAATGAATCACCACTATTACACTTTTTGTTGCATAATTTACAGTAGGTTATGCATATAATCTGATCATTTCACCTTTGCTGCTTTTGAAGCAAATTTGCCTGATTTAATCCTAACTCCACAGTCGACTATTATTCCTTAAAGAGGGTGGCACAACCACAACTGTGTGGCAGACTGTAGCAGTCGATTTTGAAATAAATATCACTCCGGTTTTGGATTTCCTGGTCGGATGAGAGGTGTAAATAGGTGTCTGCAAGAACCTCTGCGTCGATTACATTTAGTTTTGTTGTCACTATTAAGCAACGTCGGACGACTCACAAAAATAAGATAATCTAAAGCCTAACATTGAAAACCAAGGCGCTGTCTTTCTTCGTCAAGCGGACGAAGCTGCTAGCGTTTTTAGCCACATTAACGTTAGTTAGCTAAGTTAGCTAGTAAGCTAAGCTCGGTCACTCCTGAAATGTCTGCTTCGCCTGCTACGCAGTCATCGGCTTTGGCCGGTCCTGGTTCAGGGATGTCAATGTTTAGGTGGTTGGAGGTGCTCGAAAAAGAGTTTGATAAAGCATTTGTGGATATTGACTTACTGTTGGGAGAAATCGACCCCGATCAAGCAGATATTACGTACGAGGGCCGCCAGAAGATGACAAGTCTGAGCTCCTGTTTTGCTCAGCTATGCCATAAAGCACAAACAATTTTCCAACTTAATCACAAAGTTGAGGTTGGTGTAATTTGTAGTAACATTATGTTTAAAATTGTGGAGTGTTGGTTACTAATGTAACATTTCTCAACAATTGTGGTCGTAAGTAATGTTGCAATCTGCGTCTTTCTTACCATTAGCATTACCAATAGTTTGCTGTCAGTAAATATTTGGTAAACATGTTTTTGTTTTGTTTTTTGCACTAATTTACCATGGAAAAAGAGGGTTGATAATGTTAGAATAACTGATCCGGTTGCTGCGTAACTTCATAGCCCAGTTGATCAGGCTGCTCAAGTGGTGTGACCTGCCAGTGTAGAAATGCTTTACGTTATGTGAGCCCATAAACTCTAAGCTTAATTAGTTTAGATCAGAGTTTGTTTGTTTTTTTACACGCTGAAATATATTAATATTATTGTGCTCAGTGGGATTGCCGTTTCATCTACTCAAGCAGTAAAATGTGTCATGTGCCATGCCTGCATCTTTAAGGGCAATTAACCAGAACACCATGTTGGTTCTGGATTTGGTCAGTGAAGCATACTAGCCCGGCATTTGGGAGCAATTTGTTTTTTATTTAGGGTAGATAACTTGGTTGAGTGAGGGGCCTAATGAGAATCGGCACTGATAGGTCTGGTGTTGGTAAGGCTGTGACCATGGTATGTAGGCTGTAAAAGTGCTCTATGTGATGATCTGGTCATCTGAGACGGGAAGGATGCTGGGTCAGGACGTGGCATCACCACGCAATAGCTGGTGAATGAAAACGAGAATTATTGTGCTACAGTATATAGTATAGTGTTGTTGTTTTGTTTCTGACAAAATAGCTGTGATGGCTAATTTAATTATTAGATTGTACGTTTCTCTATTCAAAGAACCAAGTAATGAAGGCAGTTAAGCATAGTTTTCAAAGCAGAGACTAGCTTTGATCAGCAGCAAAGGACAAACATTTAGAACAAGTCTGCTTGCCTGATGTTAATGATGTCTGATAGATGGGAAACAACTGCCACTGACTGTTTCCTGTGGAACTGGAAAACAGACACATACCATCTTATGTAGTTTAGTGGGACCTCTTCATCCAGGCTGACGAGTGCATTAATATGCAGTGTGGAGATAGCTAGAGATGGTTAGATGTTTACAAATGATTAAATAACTATTAGTTGAGCTAATAATCTAGAATCCTCCTAAAAGCTTTTGAAAATACTACTCAAATGTAAAATATGCAGGGACTCCACATCAGCTGCCCTTTAATCACCCCACCAACTCCATCGCCACTGCAGGTTTGGACAGTTGGCACCTCAGCTGTCGCCCATGTCTGGTCTCCCAGAAGCGCATGGTGCACTAATCTGCTCTCCCTGTGGTGTTTAAAAAGGCTTTTTAAGAAGTACTTTATGTGAGTGTGGATGTTAACCTGAAAGGTGCCATTATTTCTCCACTGTTAATCTGTTTAGCTCGCTGGGCCTGCCACTTCCAGGCACAAGGTTGATATAATGTCTCAGATAAAAAAAAAAAAAAATGAAATTGCTCATGGGCACAAACTCAACTGTAGAAGGGAAAACAATAAAAAGACGCCATCTGTATATGATGGATTTACTTGTAAGCAGTAGGGTAGATTTTAGTCCAGTGACAAGAGTTAGCTTTTAAGCCCAGACAGACTGCAGTCAAAGCTAGACATTTCCTGAAATCAGTAGGTCGCTGGTCATGGGAGCAATGATGGCCCATCTGACATCCTCCCAGTTCTGCACTGTAAGTGCTTCTAGGCCCTACCCTTGCAAAACGGCTTCCTGTTTGAAGATATGCTGGCGATTGCATTTCTAGAAGGCTAATCATGTAGATATTGAATAGAATTATGAATAGAGATGTAGATGTATACAGTAGGCTTTAATGCAAAAGAGGTGCCTCACCATTTTGTGTGGAATCCTCATGGAATGTCGCTCTCCTGGTTGAACAAGTGAATCTGACCTAGGCTGAAATGTTTGGTGCATGTTTGGTGGAAGACATTTTCCATTAAGAAAGGAGGGCAGTTAGGAAGTCATGTACTGTAGGTCTGGTCTTATTTATGTAGAGATATATCCCATATGGAGTTGCTATGGTTGACAATATATTCTCATTTTAATCACACTTTCAAAAGATTTAGCAAATAATCTGAAAAACAGGCAGTTAGTGGTTCAGGTTTATGAGCTGCCCCAGATGTTCCTGTGTTTTTCATAGCAGCAACAGCTGTAGTCTTAGCTTCTGAAATATCCCCCATTAGATCACACTGTTGTTCTGTGCCATCCTGCCTCAGCGAGCTTAGCCAAGCTTCCGGAGTAGGGCCTCATTAATAAGTCAGAGGCCTGTCAGAGAATGCAGCGTGAGATCCCGCTCGTCGTGTCACCCCAGCTCTCAAAGCGTTGTCCAAGGCCTGGGCGTAGTGTAGTGCACGGAGCATTGTAACACAAACGGTTTTGGCACAAGGCAATGTTCAGCAGAGGATCTCAAATTCAGAGAACGCCTCTCCAAGAACAACAGCAAGTAGAGCAAGCTTCGATTGCGATATTCCTTTCCACTAAAGTGGTGTTTCAAATGCATATCATTTAAAAAAAAAAGGAAAAAGTGTTCCCTTTGTGATCCTGTGATGTTGACCCCATGGCTGTGGTTGCGGTGTTGTCCCCACAGGCCCAGCTGGTGGACCTGAAGTCCGAGCTGGCAGACGTCCAGGGAGAGAAGTCATTGGTGGAGAGGGAGGTGCACGACCAGCTGCTGCAGCTGCATGCCCTGCAGCTCCAGCTCAGCGCCAAGGCTGGCCAGGCCGTCGACTCGGACTCCATCAAGGACCGCATGGTGGGCACTGGTTTGGTTTCCTCTCCTCTCTTCCTTCACTTCTGGACTTAGCTACTCCTCAACCCTCCTGTCCTGTACACTTTCTCAGTCTTTCTTGCCATTGATCTCATTAGTGGCTAGTGAAGCTAGATTCTAAATCCCACCCAAGTGTGGTAGAGTGCGGTCAGTGCTGTACGCACGGCAGGCTACTCCACATGTCCGAGCTGTGAATGTATCCCTGCCGTACTAACATCTCAACTCCTCTCTTGTTTTAAAGCCCGTCCCTGCGGTGGAGCAGATGGTAAGTGCAGCATGTGATGTGTCCCATGTGGTTGTGTTGTCCGTGTCCCGTCGTCGCTGTCCGCTGACCTCTGACCTCACCTGCCCCACGTCTTTGTCATCACAGTAACATATAGTAATGAAGGTCTCAGCATGAAGGCGGACTTCATTCGGATGCTTAGGTTGCAGACGCTGACCGCTGAGCGCCTGTAAATGGCCGAGGGAAGGTGTAAATGCGGTGCAGAGATCAGCTGTTGGGCGCGGTTAGCACCAGAGCCCCGTTGGCACTCTGCTGTTACTACAGTGAATGAGAGCATGCTGGGTTTGGAGTTCTGAGTGTCCATGTCTAGACGCAGTGGTCTGTTAGAGATACGTGTTCCATCAGTAGACTAAATCCTCAACGGCCTTCACACTCCAGGTCACTGTGGCATAAGTGCATGCATCTGAATTTGAAGCTCATTGGGGCAAATAACAATTAAACCACTTAACCGGTGACTGGTTTTTAACATTTGTGTTTACATTAACTTCTTTCACTTCAGACTCTTGAGAGGGTTTCTGATGACATTATTTTTTAACAAACCTAATTCAAATGCCACACTTACCTGATGTGTGTGTGTGTGTGTGTATATATGTGCGTGTACGTCGTCGTTGTTGTTGTTGTTGTTGTTGTTGTATGTGTGTGTGACCTCTACAACTGCTTATGTTGTGTGGGAGAGAGATATTTTCTTCCTGTGTGCCAATGTGTGAGACTGCAGGGAAAGTTGCCCCCCCCCCCCACCATGGTAATCTCTGCTAGCATTAGCTGGCCATCATCCACCACCCTATGGTGCATTCCATTTGTCCTAGTAGGTTGTTTTTCGAGTTGCAAATGGAATACCCCCTGATGTTGTAGTCCTACTTGTCAGACCCAAATTTAAACCTGAGTACCCTGAGTTTGAAATTCCAAGATGGGTGCACCGATGTGTCTAATTTAATTAATGTCCAACCGCTATCTGTCGCTATGTTGTTACAACATTTTTTATATAAAATACTGTGCAATACTTCGTTACAAACTGGTTTTGCTATATCTGGTAACAACTGCAAAACAGGAGCATTTTGTTCTTGCGGCTTAACAACTGGAAGGCATTCACCTGTTGTTTTTACTCAGATGTGACTTCATTCCCAGTTACCACTTACAAGACAAATGGAACGCAGCACTCGCCACCACCAGCCCCCCCGGGCCATACAGGCCCTCTACCCCTCTACCCCTCCCCCCCGGGCCATACAGGCCCTCTACCCCTCTACCCCTCCCCCCCGGCTCCACAGGCTCCACAGGCTCCACAGGCTCCACAGGCAGGGTCCCATCTCTCTGCACACATTAACCATTAACTCCTCCACTTCCCTGTGTGTGTGGTGTGTGTGTGTGTGTGTGTGTGTGTGTGTGTGTGTGTGTGTGTGTGTGTGTGTGTGTGGCTACACGCCTGACAGGAGAAGGAGCTGGAGGCTAACAAGAAGGAGAAGATGAAGGAGGCCAAGCTGGAGGCCGAGGTGAAGATGCACAAGAAGGAGAACGACTCCCTCCGCAGGCACATCGCGGTACTGCAGGCAGAGGTGTACGGGGCGCGCCTGGCTGCCAAGTACCTGGACAAGGAGCTGGCGGGAAGGTGAGCCAGAGTCAGGTTTCGGCCGAGACACCCTGCCAGCTAACCCTCACTCACTGCATCCAGTGTTGTCTGGAACATTCCGTTTGGCTTCTTTGCTAGACACATAGTAACATATTCACTGCTGTGTGTTGGAAGGGGACATGCTGGTCTGGCTAGAGGCCGTGCTAGACAAGCTGATGTTGTCGTGGTATTCATGTGTCTTGCGTGTGTGTGTGTGTGTGTGCACGTGTGTGTGTGTGTGTGTGTGTGTGTGCAGAGTGCAGCAGATCCAGCTGCTGGGCCGCGACATGAAGGGGCCGGCGCACGACAAACTGTGGAACCAGCTGGAGGCTGAGATTCACCTGCACCGCCACAAGACGGTCATCCGGGCGTGCAGGGGCCGCAACGACTCAAAGAAGCCCTTAGCCTCTCCCGTAGGCCATGTAAGCTATGGAGGACTGACCACAACATGTTTTGTAGCTCTCATGGCCACATGTTTATGGCATCATGTTTATTGCTAATAATAATATAATAATAAAGCTTTATTTGTATAGCACCTTTCATACACAGAATGCAGCTCAAAGTGCTTTACATTTGAAGCATGTAACACAATAGTAGTCAGTCAGTCATTATCAATCACTTTTCTTTGCTGTTTATGATATGCTCAGCAACATATCAAAAATATAGAAAATGACGTCATAAGACTGGCAGCCTTAACCCTCTTACCCCCCACAAGCACGCCATATGGCAACTGTGGCAAGGAAAAACTCCCATATTCCAGGAAGAAACCTTGAGCAGAACCTGACTTAATAGGGGGAGCCCATCTGCTTCTGGCTGGCTGCGCCCTCCAATAGTAGCAGATGTAGAATAATCTGAAAATGTAGTCTACAGGATAAGATGAGTTAACTAAAAGCTTTCCTGTACAGGTATGTTTTCAGATCTTTTTTAAAAATATTTACTGAACTCGCCTGCTTGATGTACAGAGGCAGGGTGTTCCATAGTTTGGGGGCATAATGGATAAACGCAGCTTCTCCACTTTGTTTGTGGAGCACTTTGGGTACGATTAAAAGATTAGAATTGGATGATCTAAGTTTCCTTTGTGGTTGATAAGATATTAAAAGCTCAGAGATATATGAAGGTGCTATGCCATTCAGAGCTTTGTAAGTAATTAACATAACCTTAAAATCAATTCTATAGGAAATAGGGAGCCAGTGCAGTTCAGCCAACACAGGGGTGATGTGTTCTCTCTTCTTAGTCTTAGTTAAAAGTCTAGCCGCAGAGTTCTGTATGAGTGCCAATTTCTTTAGATGTTTTTTGGGAAGACCAGTGAAAAGTGCATTGCAGTAGTCTAACCTGCTAGTGATAAAGGCGTGAATTAGTTTTTCTGCATCTTGTTGAGTTAAAAAGGGCCGCACTTTGGCAATGTTTCTCAAGTGGAAATAGGCTGTCTGAGTAACTTTACTGATATGGGGCTTAAAACTTAACTCTGCATCTAAGATGACACCGAGGCTTGTTACTTTTGGTTTGACCTGGTGTGCCAAGTTCCCCAGATTACTAAGAATAATATCTTGCTTTAGTTTTGGTCCAACCAGAAGTACCTCTGTTTTGTCATCATTTAGTTTCAAAAAGTTTTTGCTCATCCACTGATTAATGGAGGTTAGGCATGCAGTGAGGGAGCAAAGGCCATCTGGGTTAGTTGGCTCAACAGAAAGATACAATTGGGTATCATCTGCGTAGCTGTGGAAGTTTACATTATGTTGCTGAGGTTGTTAGCTGGCACACACCAAACATTGACCAAAAGCAAACAACTTTGGATCTGTATTCTGTAATGAGGTGGCCTTCATGAAGATTCTGCTTGTGATGTGTTTCCAGGGAGAAAGACATATTCATTCA
Source organism: Alosa sapidissima (assembly GCF_018492685.1). Classification (NCBI taxonomy): domain Eukaryota; kingdom Metazoa; phylum Chordata; class Actinopteri; order Clupeiformes; family Clupeidae; genus Alosa; species Alosa sapidissima. Next base: position 34,867,927 of record NC_055962.1, on the reverse strand, counting down.
TGAAGAGTACCTATGGTAAATGCTGATCTGGTGTGTCTGTGTGTTTCAGGACCCGGACTGCCTCAAAAAGACTCAAGGTGTGGGCCCCATTCGCAAAGTTGTCCTGACTAAAGAAGACCACGAGGGACTCGGAATCTCCATCACGGTAAGAGCAGCCTGAGGTGACGCAGGACGACCTTGTCCTCTCACCCCCCTTGTCCTCTCTCCCTCGGACCCTCTTCCTGACGAGCTCCTTCTCTTCACGTGCCTGTGGCCTGTCGCTCTGTGTGCAGGGGGGCAAGGAGCACGGCGTGCCCATCCTGATCTCCGAGATCCACCCTGCCCAGCCGGCCGAGCGCTGTGGGGGGCTGCACGTGGGCGACGCCATCTTGGCCGTCAACAGCATCAACCTGAGAGACGCCAAACACAAGGAGGCCGTCACCATACTCTCACAGCAGGTCTGGCACACACACACACACATACACACACGCACACACACACACACATACACACACGCACACGCACACACACACACACATACACACACGCACACACACACACACATACACACACGCACACACACACACGCGCGCGCACACACACACATATACGCACATATACGCACACATACACACATACACACATATACATACATACACACGCACACGCACACACACACACACACACACACACATATACACACACACACACACACACACACATATACACATACACACACACATATACACACATATACACACATATACACACATACACACACACACACACATTCACACATATACACATACGCACACACACACATATACACACACAAATAGACTTGCATACATCCCAGCACATACAAAGACAGGCTTTCATTCTCATTCTTATTCATGGTCAAAGAAAAAGATGCACACACCAGCAGCCGCACCTCAACAGACATAAATGCTCTGTACAACCCATTTGCACCTACGTCTGTGCTGCGACTCTGCTTTTAATGAACTTGAGCATCCAGGCAGACAGTGAGTAGAGAGAGGTCACAGCTCACTAATAGATTCTGAAGTAGGAATATGGTTGGGTGTCATCAAGGACACAGCAACGCCAGCGCTGGGGCACTACTTAGAGAATGCAACTGGAGCGCCGCCACTGTTTTGTTGGAGCTCAAGGTAGTTTCTGAGTGAGGTCAAGTGTGCTGCAACAGAGGAAAGAAAAGGCAGTTTGAAGCTGCTTCATGAAGGGACTAACACCGGATGACCTAAGTGTGTTGTGTGTGTGTGTGTGTTGTGTTGTGTCTTAAGAGGGGAGAGATTGAGTTTGAGGTGGTGTACGTGGCCCCTGAGGTGGACTCTGACGATGAAAACGTGGAGTACGAGGACGAGAGCGGCCATCGCTACCGCCTATACCTGGAGGAGCTGGAGGATGCCTCGGGCGGCAGCCGGAACAACGTCACTGCTGACGCCAACACCTCCCTACAAGGCATGTGGCACTGTGTCCGCCTGGCCAACACACCACACAGGCTTTACTCTACCTCTCCAGCCACTGCTGTAATGCCCCACATATAGCCCAGGGCTAGGGCCTTACACATGACACTGAAAGATTTGGGTCGCATTTAGAAATGTATGTCCAATCTCTGCTGTGACAGAGCTAAGTCTCATGACTGTTGTCTGATAATTCTTCATGCTTATACTATGTTGTTCATGCATAGCACTAATGGCCTTCAGAGACCTAATGGTTATGAAACACTTTACTTGACGGGTGAGTTCATAACACATGGCCTAGAAATCTAGACGCACCCTAGTGGGCTAGTCTAGCAACTCTCCGTTGGCTTGTGAGCTCGAAAAATTAAACTTCTATCAGGCCAATCAAATCGTGTATAGAGTCGTTAGGCGGGCTTAACATAATGATTGATGGCAGAGTTGGAACGGTTTGGCTTGAATTCCCTGCTACTTGAAAACAAATAAGATAATGTTGCTGTTGGCGAACAGTGTAACACGAGTTAAGCTTTTATTAAGTTGGCAAAAGTTTGAACTAGCCAACTAGCTCCGCTGGTGAGAAACGCATGGGACTCATAAGCGCTGTCCTATTGCGTGCAGAGGGAATTTGAAAGACAACCGATTATCCCGCCCCTCGGACTGAGCACTGCGAGCGGTGAGTGCCCAGACCCTACATTTTAATGTGGGTCTGGCTCATCAGGCTACATAACACATTCATAGCAGCTGTCATAAACTGCACATAAAGCATTCATGACTGTTTCATGAGACATGACACAACATTCATACCAAACCTTTCATGAATGTGGAAGACAGAACGACAAAAATGCATTGCTTTGCGATTGTTGGACTTTTATTTTGACAAGTTGTCATCGTTCTGTCTTCCACATTCATGAAAGGTTTGGTATGAATGTTGAGTCATGTCTCATGAAACAGTCATGAATGCTTTATGTGCAGTTTATGACAGCTGCTATGAATGTGTTATGAACTCACCCATCAAGTAAAGTGTTACCGACATAATTAAGGGCAGCTAGCCATTATTCTGCCAATATAGCTGCTTCTGTGTGAACTGCAAGCTAGTAACCATGCTTTCATTTACTTGCCATTGTTAACAAGGGAATTGAAACAACTGCTGTTTGCTACCTGATGGTTACCTTTATTTTAGTATCATTTAGTAACACAGCACTCTCCTCTTGTGCTCATGCAGCCGCCCTGGAGAAGATGTCGGTGAGCGACGGAGCTGAGAACGGAGACACGGGCATCTCAAGTGAGACCCCGTCTGAGGAGACGCCCTCCAAAGCAGCCGAGTCCTCCGAGAGCTCCTCATAAGCCCAGGACAGGAGCTGGGAGAGGGGAGGACCCAGAGGAGGAGTGGGGTTGGGTGGTGTGGGGTGAGGTGGGAGTAAGGGGGGCTCTGATTGGTGGGATGGGACAACGGGCGAGTGGCTGGAGACTTTGTACATGTGTGATATAGCCAGTGTTTTTGTCACTATCTGAAAAGTGGCTGCATCAAAGTTCACTGGATGGAAGAGACCTATTTATGGGGTGGTGGGGAGGGACAGAGGGGAGAGGGGTCTGGAGCAGTCAGTGGGAGCCAGGTCGGGGTCACCAAAACTGAAGAGCGCTAGCAGAACTCTGTGAAAATACTCTCTGAACACTTGGATCTCCAATCTTTTTCCCCGTAGTTAGTCCCTTTTTCTTTGAAGAGAGGGAAAATTAGTGCAAGATTTCCATACCGAGAAGATGGTCAAGAGAAGAACTATGAACTTGTCTCAAAAGACGTTATAAGACATATACTCTTGATGTCTATTTTTTTCTGTATAATCCAATGTGTGGTTACTGTTGCCTTTGGCCTGATCTGTTGCGGCACTAACTGTCAGTGCTATGAATGAAAAAGTAGGAACTCTGCATTTAACAGTTTATACACCTACTAACATGTCCCCACCCATGTAGACTGCACCCAGTTCCTGATAATCAGTTTGTAGATATTGTCTGTAGTTCACACACTGATTTATATGATTAAGTACAGAAGGTGGTGAATTCCAGTCCTACACTAGTCTAAATAGCCTCATATTCTGTCCTTTGAATTCTAAGCCAATGAAGCGTGTTAAATGATCCCTCACTGTTAGGTAAACGTAAATGTAAACAAGCTTGTGACGCCGGTGAGAGCAGTAGTGTCGGAGTGTGACTCAGTGTTCCTTTTTCTTTTCTCTCTCGGTTTCCTTTCCCTGCTGCCTAGTTTCTTCACACACATACAGTACAGGATATATTAGGATATTATTAGATGGCAGACTCGTCTAACAGGGGGCAAAGCGAAAATCAAATGAGCAGTATTGAATGTTGATATTTATGACACTGCACAGTCTTAAGTAGAAGAGGATTTTAAGTGTGTGGGAGTGCCATGGTATCTGCTGTATTTGTGGTTTGTAGATCTAAAAGTCTGGAAACCTAATGTTTTAGAGATTATATGTCGATGAGCTTGTGTTGTGCAGGGAAGGATCAGGGTCTGTCCCAGACTGACTAGCTTGTGAAATGGGACCGTGCCCCGTCAGACCAAACTGTAGTCCACACCTCTCTGGAGCCCAGCTCGGGGAATCCGTTGAGGCCATCTTGACTGGGATAGCACTCTGAGGCCCAGTGGCAGCCGTGCTGCCATCATGCAGAGGGTTAGACTTTCCACGTTGTATTTTCTGCGATAACGTTTTATTGCATTTGAGTCCAAACAAGAGCGCCGTGCTGACTAGCGAGCTGTTAGCTGCTGCATGCAGAAACATTTTTGCTCAGACTGAAAAGTGTAAGCTTTCACAGGCACGGACTAAGCCGAGGGGAGAATAAGTCATGTAAAATTGATTATGATTCCTGTGAAGGAGGCCGAGCAGGACACCCTTCTAATGAAATATTCAGTGAGGGACGACACAACGCTCCCTGCAACACGTTGATTTGACTCCCAAGCCTGATGTGTAAAGTGCAATATGTTGTATTTGTATTCCCCCTCCATGAAGGAGCGTTCTTAGGCGGTTTCCCTTTCTTTGTGCGGCTGGTTCTGTTTTTGGCTGCCAGCTTTAACAGGGCCAGCTTTGTTTTGTTGGTGACATTGGTGGAGTCCACTGCTTGGCTGCTATGTCATTCTATCATAGCCGAGTTGGTTTTGTCAGAGAAGTTCTTTTCCAGGAGCCCAAAGATGACTTTTTAGACTATATTGTTTGCATTGCACCCTAATTATTGCCTTTAGAGTACAGAGACCCAGGGCCGATCATGCAGTTTGGATTGTTGGTTCTGAGAAAAGTGTATGTGTAAACATGCAACAGGGGTCAAGGTGAAGGGGAATAGCAATAACAAATCAGAAAAAGAAAATAAAGCCTGTACGTATGCAATCAGGTATTTACAGATAGCAGTGTCTTGACCTGGAAGACAGAGAAAACCCCAAACCTATAAACTACCATTTGTTGCTTGCAAGCGTGCAGCGTGTTCTTCTGACTCTCCCTACTTTGCCATACAAGTTTACTGTTGCGTTTCTGTTCTCCACTTTTGACATGTTACTGAGCGAAGCCCTTTGAAAAGAGGGAGTGGGGGGTGGTTTTGACAATCTGCAGTCTAAGGCCTCACTGACGTGAATCATCAGTCTGGCTAAAGAGGGAGGGGGGGGGGGGGGGGTTGTTCTGGGTGTTGTGCTGCATGAGGATGAGGAGGGTCTCTAGGGCACCAGGACCATGCCTGTGCCCATAGGGGTGGGTGCGCTGTGTTCGGCACAATTCTGATGCTGCCGTGGTGACCAATTTGGGAATGATGTCCATGTCTACAGCCTGTTGAAAGTAGGCCTGGCCTGAAAAAACAAAGGTTCTGATTTTTGTATTGTTTTTAATCTTCCTGTATTTGTTTTATTTGATTTCATTTTGTATGGGTTTGTGTTTCTGCTCTGTTATCCTTTCTGATTCTGAACCTGTTTCTTAATGTCATAAAGAGATGTATTTCTGGAAACTTGGATGAATTTGGTATAAATGTCTTATATATGTAGTTAATGTATAACATAAAGCATTTGAATAAATTTAAATTTGCCCAGCAGAGGGGTTTGTGTGCTAAATGGAAAAATCAGTTTTGTATCCTGTGATGCTTTTTTCTGACGCATGTACACTATGAGTCTTAGTTTTCAATAGTAATGGTACAGAGTACTGTACTCCTTGGATCTTGCTATTCTATTTGAGGTATTTTGTTGTATACAGTACCCTCCAGAATTATTTGCACCTTGGGTAAAGTTGACTAAAAACAGGTATAAAAAATAATCTTCTGATGATTCATTGTACTCTCACAAGAAAAACAATGAGCAACGTGTTTTTGTTAAAAATATTAATTTCTTTATGAGATTTTCCTTTTTCTCAAAATAAATTTGCTTCTCTTCAAGGATGGATTTTTCCTATTTTTTTTTCATTGTGAGATTACAATAAATCACCAACAGATTATTTTTTTATACCTGTTTTTAGTCAACTTTACCCAAGGTGCCAATAATTCTGGAGGGTACTATATGTTAATTGTTCAGACTTCAGATGTGGTGGGGAACACAACTGCATGGGTGTCAGAGTGGTGTTTGGTGACATACTCCTTTACTATACCCTCAGCAAACAAGTACAAATCATGTACCGCTGTCATATCCTGCTCTTTCTCTCTTGAAATACCCTCCTGTACTTCCATGTTAGTTTTTCTGCTTTTTCCTTCCTGAGGATGGTTTGTAGTGTGAGATTTAATATATTTATCATATAGAAATATTGCTTATTACACATTGTTCAAGACAACTGGATGCAAATAGTTTCCCTACCTACCCAAAACATCTGGGGGGGGGGGCGCTTTATGACACCCCTGACCTAAAGAGTTGCACACAAGGCATCACCCACCAGGGGGCAGTCCATGACTGAAGAATCAGAGCTTGCTCCACTCAAAAGAACCCCTTTCATCCATCCAACTGGATCTTCTCTCATCTAGTGTGACACTCCTGCAGCGTCCTTTTTGTACAGTTCTACTTTACCAACTTGGCATACAATCAAAATGCTAGATGAAGATCATATAGGTGCTATAGTAGAAAGCTGTCGTAATCGACCTACAGACTAGTGCAGTGACTGGGGTCAGGGAGCAGCATGAGGAGACATGTTTGGAATTTCCCAGGAGCGCTGGGCTGCTCGGCACGGCCCAGTTCTTTCATGTGGCGTCTGAGGTGGGCTGATGCTAGCGCCGGGGTGCGAGAACAACGCAGCACAGCGCTCCACACAGAGAGAGAGGGAGAGAGAGCTACATGGAGGGGCTGCCCCACACCACGGCGTCAATGGCCCAGACAAGGAAGCACCGCTACCTGCCAACCAGCCAGGGATCCACCACAGCATGCTAATCACAGCTATCACACTCACCTGCTAAGGGCCTGTCTTGCCTGGGGGGGTGGGGATGGAGTGGGGGTTGCACCAGGTAGGTCTGAGGATGTGTGTATGAGAGGAAGAGAGGGCTGGAAGTACATTTCTTGTCTACTTGAGTCAAGCTGCATGTGTTCTTTCCAAATGCACCTCTACACTGATTTTAAGGTGCCGTCCCATGCCAAGAGTCTGAAGCTCCCCTCGAGTTGGGGTCTTAGGAGTTTTATGTGTGTGTGTGTGTGTGCGCAGTTGTGTTCGAAAGAAATATTCACTGGCTAAGGTAACGGCAGGGCTGTTGAGACATACCTACCACCCCCAACCCCCCCTGTTCAGAGTGCTCCGTGTGTGTGTGTCAGTGAGTGGGAATCAGCTGCTGCTTCACCACTGACACCAAACTGCCACATTCCTGCCCTCACAGGCCTGGCTTGCTCAGTGTTTTTTTTTTTAGGGGGGGGGGGGGTCATGTGACTTCCTCCTCTCACTGTGGTGGGACTGTTGAGATCTCCAGTCTGTCGCTGTGTAACAAGACAACGAGCTCGACGACCACCGTCCACACATCCAATTACACAGCAGCTCACGGAGACGGGAGAGGGAGAGGAGGGGGCGCTGTAGGGAGCAGAGCCAAGTGTGTGCATCTGTGTGTGTGTGTGTGTGTGTGTGTGTGTGTGTGTGTGTGTGTGTGTGTGTGTGTGTGTGTGTGTGTGTGTGTGTGTGTGGCTGTAGTGCAGCTGAGACACTCATTTTCACATCGTCAAAGTGACCTTGGCTGGGGGTCAACTGCTGGTGCTTTTATTCACAGCTCGGCTTACACTCAAGAATAACCTGCAGTGTGTCAAGAGCAGAGCACTGCCCGCACCAGCCAGAGGACAGAAAGAAAGAAAGAACGCTCTACATGGAAGTAGTTGACTCTTTTATGACCCTCATCACATTTCTCCCAGCATTTCACAGAAATTAAGCCATAAAGTCATCCCAAAGCCTGTTCTTCACACACACACACACACAAGTTCACCTCGGTCTTCTTGCTCAACCCAGACACACACACAAAAGCAGCTTCACCAGGTTGACAGGTGTGTAAAAACATAACAGGACAGCATTTCTTTTTTGAGATCAAACTCCTTGTGAAGAGCCATTCATCATGGCTTAGTTCAATTCACACATTACAAATGAAGCACATACTGAATAAACCAGAAGAACAAACTGGGTTAAGTATGTGTGTGTGTGGTCTAGCTGACCCATTGTAGGCACATTTCCTTTGACCACACACATACACACACACACAAATACAGACACACTCAGTCATTGCGTGCAGCTCTGGAACTGCCTAATGATGCCTGACAAAACTGGCATTGAGGCAGAGGAGTGATGATCCTACACACACACACACTTTTGTCAGAGCGACCTCAGTGTGTGTGTGTCTGCACAAGGGGAGGGACGCTCATAAGTCTTCCTCAAAACAAGAGCACTGGCTACATGTGCGTGCTCTGTTAAAAGACCACAGCACCACATAAATCTGCCCCCAGCAAAGCTCGCTCAGGACTCACAAATCAACCAGCTCACAAAGCGACACACACACACACACACACACACACACACACACACACACACACACACACACACACACACACACACACACACACACACACACACACACACACACACACACACACACACACACACACACACACCCCTTCTGACCCGGCTAGGGTACAGCCCTCCAGCCTTGCTCCTGAGTGATGCAGATATTTTTACACCCGTAGATCAGGGCGATGACTGTTCACATTCTAAACAGGCTGGGAGAAAAAAAAAATACAACAGCCACAAACAGACACAAAGTCACAGTTTCTCTTGAGAAGAAGGGACCGCTTTTGGACATCTTAGTGTAAGATCACAACAAATATTAAGACAATTTCCTCTGCTCCTGAAAGTAAGCATTAAATAAATGTCACCATGCCCCATACAGAGATATAAAACATTCAAAAAACATTTGAGATGTTCAACCTTTAGTCTGAAGGAATAAAACTTATATACAGAATTTCAGATGTCATGACAGATTTGAAAAACCTGCAAGGCATCCAAGAGGCCAGTCCTTAGAGTCCCAAGATGGGGCAAGAACATATTCAAACTATCAGAGCACCTCACCCCAAAAACAACAATGTCAACAACAGAAAAATGGTAAATAACTTAGTAGGAGGGCTTTGCTGAGGTCAGTGTGAAAGCAGTCCACAGGGAGGTCACAGTTAGGTTCCGCTCTGCGTGGGGGGGTCCGAGCTGCCTTCGGGGTCGGGCCGGTGCGGGGAGGGCGGCCCCAGTCGGACACAGTCGCGTGGGGTGGAGTAGCACTCCAGCACTGAGGCCTTGGCCTGTGGCCTCTGGTAGTTCGAGATGGCCGCCGCACAGAGCGGCGCGGGCCGCCGGACTTTGGGGCTGTCGTAGACCCCCTCCGAGTGGTTGGGCCGGTCCACTTTGGCCTGGGGGGTCTGGTAGCCCCCCACGTGAGCTGCCCCGCCCTTGTTGCGGCACACCCCGTTCTCCGTGGCCTTGAAGGACGGGGTGTTGCTGAGGACCGCCCCCGGCACACTGTAGCTGGGGTCAGGCACAAAGGCCTCCTTGCGGAAGGCGTGTCTCTCGATGATTGGCGTGGCGTACTCCGGCTCCTGATTGGTCAGGGGGAGGGCGTACTGGTTGGCGGTCTTCAGGAAGTCGTAGTGCGAGGGCCCGTCACTGCCGTCCTCTTTGGCGTCTGTGTCCATGGGCCTGAAGGTGGAGCCTTTCCTGCTGACGGTGCCCGTGCCGATCATCAGGGGCTGCTGATACTCCGCTGCAGGGGCAGAATGGGCGGAACAGAGAGCTCAAGACACCAGTCAAAAGACGCAAACTTCCTCTCCATATTTATAAACTATTGGTTTCCTACACTTATGTTCTTAACCAGCAGAAGACAAGGGAAATCATTAAAAGATGAGGTTTTACCTCAGATTATTTGTTTAGTTTTAGTTGTTTAGTCTGTGGTCCTGATCTCTAATGGCACTAATGTGGGAGTCCTGTAATAGAGGGCATCAATCACAGACAACTGTGCTGCCTTCGGGGCCAGCTGAAGGGTGGAGGCGTTTGGAATGGTGGAGGCCGAGTCTGCAGCCTGAAGCCATTGCAGTCTACTGCCTCTCCACCATCAAATAACCCTGGAGAGCCCTTCATCTAGGCAGCATCAGACGCACCACAGCTCACAAACAGTCTAGGGCTCTAATTTACTGGCACAGTGTGATTGGCATCACTTGCTACTTGATAAGGCAAAGAGCCCAGATCTACTATGACTACTACTGTCCAGTTAACCAACATGCAAAACCACCCACTACAGAGAACAGACCAACGTTTTTGCATGACATTCATGGGTGACTCATTCTGAAACAAAATGTTACGTCTTCATTTGCAATGAGTGGACTGAACATTCTCATGTCATGATTATCAATGATTTTGTCCAGACAGGTGAGAATGGTCCTGTGAGTAATATGGCAGATTGCTACTTACAGGGTTTCGGTGGCCATCTCAGCTTTTTATAAATACCAGATGGGCTGTACAGCTTCGTGATCAGGCATATATCTTAGTACAATGCGCTTGTTTTGCTAATCTAACATTCTAGGTTCCTTAAGAAGAATGAGCCACATACTGAACATCGGGTTTAAGATGCGTAGGAATGTTGTGGTCATCAAGCACACTAAACAAGATAGGAGCGACCAATGGAGTCCAGGTTTTAATGTGATATGACAACATTTTGCATGCGTCAGACACAATGAAAGGCTAGCAGTGCACATATTCAGGATAATAATATGCTGAGACTATTTTTTTTTATTTTTTTTTTTATTTCATAACAAGCAGAGATTAATCTGAAGTTGTGACATGGAGGTGTCAAGGCCATGGACCAGGCTGGGCATGATGGAACACTGTGTCCTGTGAGGATGACTGAGCCATTCATCTTTCACACACACTCAAGTAGCTTCCTCCTTTCTGTGAGTAATGGTGTGACTCCACTGCTTGCTCATAGTCATGCTAACTAGCTTGCTTATAGTCATGCTAACATAGTCTTGCTGATCCTAGCACTTACCACCTGTCTTGAACTGACACTCACTGATGCACTTATTCTTACTGTAACTCTACCGTTTTTTAAATTGTCCTAAAATTGTTGAGAGAATTGCTTTAAAACTTAAACTGTTCACCATGTTGTTATTCGCTTTGGTCAAAAATGCGTCAGGCAAATGTAATGTAATGTAATGTAACGTAACTATACTGCTGTGGTGGGATCGATGGCTTTAAAATAGCATCCGCCAACAGATGTATTTTTAACAGAGAGAGTATCTAGTCCAAGCCCATTCTGTTCTGATCTGGCCAATGGAAGCTGGCTGGCAGCCACAGATGGGCAGAAGACGGTTGAGTGCCGGGTGAGTCTGGGCCGGCTCTGGGCCGGCTCTGGGCCAGGCTTACCTGCCATGGCGCTGGTGACCAGGTCCAGCTTCTGGATGGGCTCCTTCTCCGAACTGTAGCTGATGGTGAACTCAGTGGACTGGTGCCGTGCAAACGGCTGCTTGATCTGCTTCCAGCAGCCTGCGCACAGCACACACACACACAGCAGGAGGGTGAACCAGAGCCGGCACACACACACAGCAGTAGGGTGAACCAGAGCCGGCACACACACACACACACACCAGGAGGGTGAACCAGAGCCGGCACACACACACCAGGAGGGTGAACCAGAGCCGGCTAACTCATGACTAGCGCTTCGCCTCCCTTCCCCTCAGCTCTGACTGAGACACACACACACACACACACACACACACACACACACACACACACACACACACACACACACACACACACACCTACAGCGGTACTGTGATACCAGGAAAAACATTAAACAGAACATTAATACAATTCACACTGACAACATACATTGTTTAACATTAATAGTTTTCATTGACAACAGTTGTAACAGAAAGCCATTTAAGACTGAAATAGAATCTACAACCGATTTCAAAACAATGTTGCAATCATGACAGCTCTCTCTCTCTCTCTCTCTCTCTCTCTCTGTGTTGTGTGTGTTGTGTGTGTTGTGTGTGTGTGTGTGTGTGTGTGCGTGTCCTGACAGAGACTGTTGGAAAAGGCCTGATGTGCTTGCTGAAGCGTGTCTGTCTCAGAGACAAGTCTCTGCCTGAACGCCTCAGTCTCTCCTCAGCATGTTCTCACAGATCAATCAGCCCCACCACTGGCACTCACAACAACACACAGAGGACAGGAGGAGGAGGAGGAGGAGGAGGAGGTGGCGGTAATGGTAATGTATTTCCAGCCAGAAACACAATCTTCACATAGAATATCAACACACGCACAGCACACACTAGCAAAGCTGTGGCATGTCTTCATGTAATTCTAGCTATTTTCCAAACCAAATAACCCAAAGCCAACAATGCCATGCACTATAATTGTGACTATCACTGGGTCAAACACTAACATGGTACTTGTTACCCACCTGTATGTTGTGCTTCAGAGGATCCATAGCCACTCTCCTTGCTCTTCCTCCTGTGAGTGAGAGAGGCAGAACAGTGAGCAGAGCTAAAAGCCCAGACTCAGGGCCCTGTGGGGACTTCACCAGGGCCATTGTTCCTCCATACAAAGCCCCCTCCTCTCCTCCCCCCCCCCCCATGCCACCCACTCTCCTCCCCTCCCCCACACACACTCTCCTTCTCTCTATTTTACTCACTTTTCTCCTCTATTGGGCCATTCATGCTGCTGCTGGAACATCCCCTGCTAATAACCTATGACCCTCCAGATCTTTCACAAATGAGCATGGATGGGCACAAACGCATATATTTACACACACACACACGGGTGGATACACACACACATGGGTGGATACACACACACACCCTGCAGCTACCATTGGTAGACACCAGTGTGAGCTGGGATTTGGAGCGACTCCTTATCTGCAACCAGCACACGGACAAGAAAAAAAATCAGGCAGCCATACATGGTGACTTTCCCTCTTTACCTCCTCTTCCTCCTCACCGTTCCAATGCCCACTCTTTTTTCTACACACTCTCTCTCTCTCCCCCCCTACATCCCTCCTCTGGGCTGCTCTTCCTCCACCTGCAGGGTGATGTGTTTGCTGGGCCTGATAAGAGCCGTGCTCAGACAGGCAGGAAATGAGCGCAGATAACCCTCGGCCGAGCCCCACGAGGCCAGCCCTGGATCAGCCGCCTGTCACTCACGGGCTGGGTGGGGGCGGGCGCTCACACATGACTGCCCTGGGTTCAACGCCAGGTTCAGCGCTCCATGTGCCGGTTAGTGTCAGCTCAAGGCAGAAGGAGAGAACAGAGAGAAGCTTACTTGTGCAGGGCCTTGTACACACAGACACACACCGGCAGCATCAGGACCAGCACGGCTACCGCCACGATGATGATCACCAACCGCACTAAAGACCGGACGGAGGGAGGAGGAGAGGAACGGGAAGGAGAGAGAGAGAGAGAGAGAGAGAGAGAGAGAGAGAGAGTGATAGAGGAGTGGTAGAAGGAGAAGAAGAAGAGAAGAAGACGGAGGAGAGGAAAGAAGGAGAGGCCGTGTCAGATGTGGCTCGTTCATCAAATATGGTGGCCGGTGCAGGTAGTGTGGAGTGCAGGTTTGGACCGTACCAAGGTCGATCAGAGGAGAGGTGTCGATGGGCTGATGTTCAGTGTTGCGGTCTTCTTCCCCTGCAGGTTTGGGTTTGGTGTCCAGCGTCTCCAGGGTGACCTGAGAGGATGAGTTCACAGTGTTCTCCAACACGATGACCGTCACTGTAAATACACCAAGAATCCGGAACCTCCCATCAACACATCAACACATCAACACATCAACACATCAACACATCAACACATGAAGCACTGTGTTCAATACATTTATCATCACACATCATCATGTCTGGATTACGCTTAAAGCCAAGTCTTGGACTAAAAAGAACAGTAAATGGAGATTTCCAATAAGAAAGGTTTTTAGTCTCGGACTAGACTAAATCCAAGTACAGGAAACCAGCCCATAATGTTATCACTACTGTATAGATAATTATAACTACACACAGCATCCCATACATATTATTACAAATGAACCTTAATACTACAATTCAAATACTACTCTACTAGTCTACTGTATGTCAATGTGAGTATGACATGTGATGGTGTGTGTGTGTGCGTGTGTGTGTGTGTGTGTGTGAGTGTGAGTGTGAGTGTGTTGGGTTCTGACCAGCAGGAGGGCTCTTCACATATGGACACCCCAGCAGCTCCACCCTCATGGCCACGCGCTGGTTCCAGGCCTGGGGCAGCAGGCGCAGGTGGCGTGCCACGATGGATGGCTGGAGGGTGCTCCGCGTCTGCTGGTGGCTGTCCACGTTCCCCTCCAACACCTGATGGCAGAGAGATGAGTCAGCTCAGGTCAATAGCTCCGGTTTAGAAGGTGCGCAAGCACTGACCAATGCCACTGTCCATATTTGCCCATCAAATCCCTTGACCAGATTCAATATGGTTGACTGTATTGCCACATGTCTGTTTCCATAGCTGCGGTGTCCATGGAGACATCCACAGAGACTCACCGTGGGCTCAGAGCTGTTGTTCTGAGTGTACGCCTTCCAGCGGTTCCTCTCCCTGTACTCCACCTTGTAGCTTCTCACATAGTGGTCGGCGGAGGGGGAACCTGCCGTTAGGATTCCTGCAGAACGAGAAAGTGTGAGTCCCCCCCCTTAGCAACTTCCACACCACACACCACACGCCTGGCTTCCTCCTGTTCTACCTGCTCAGCACTTCTCACATAGCGCTACGCTATGCTGCGCTACGCTACGCTACGCTACGCTACGCTGCGGCGCTCTTCCCTCCTTCCCTCTGGCTCCCAACTCCAAACAATGTGCGCTTGGGAGTGCACTGAGGCGCTGGGCGGGCTGAGAGTCTGCTCGTGTCGCGCCGCGGTGAGCGTCTGTGGCGGCGGCGTCCCTGGCGGAGCGCCAGCTCCAGTACGAGCCGGGCGACAGCGCGGCGGCCCCCGAACCCCGTCATTATCCCCCGAACCGCTCATATGGAGATATGATAGTGCCAGAGAGGCGGCCTGCTCAGGGCTGTAGGCTTACCAGTGGGGCCAGTCTTCTCTCACACACAGACACACACACACACACTGACACACAGGCTTTCAGCAACAACCAGCTAAGTGGACTCACCGTGGATTTAAGGGGAAACTCCATGGGTGAGAACAATGGCTGTCCACCACATGCATCACAATTGCTATTGCTACAGTGCTAAGTGCTCCCATCTTGTACAAACGCTCATTCTACCATGGCCTGATACAACACAAACAACAGACAGACTCAAGTCATTAAGGGCTACACAAACTTCCAGTCCGTTAAAAGCAAATGATTTATTGTCATTTTCTCATGTTCACTTAGAATGACTTATACAATGAGTAGATGGTGTGTGTATGTGT